>NW_015386500.1:220102-286872 GCF_001527695.2 Protobothrops mucrosquamatus | reverse complement strand
AGAGAGAGAGAGAGAGAGAGAGAGAGAGAGAGAGAGAGAGAGAGAGAGAGAGATTGCTTTTGTTTGGTCAGCATTGAGACAAAATGACAGAACATGTGAAATACTTCAGCCATATTTTAGTTGGAAAAGAGCATACTCAAATAGCACTGCGTTTTCTTTATTAGGGACATCACGTCAAAAAGAATTGCATCTAAAAATGGAGGGGGAGTGTCCTTCTATTGTATACTATAGCCACCAGCTTCAAAGTTTAAGTGCCTCTGCTTACTTTTGTTATTAGAAAAAAAATGGAATCTGATTAGCTTTCCATAATATGCTAAGCTAAATTGTCATTGGATCATTTCAGGTTCCTGTATTCTGCCAATTCAACCTATGTGTTTATTTTATGGTTCAATGTGTTACACTAACTCAGGCTACGGGATTAATTCAATATGCTATGATTTGATCAAAGCCATCCAGTAAGCTATGTGTCTGAATAGGCTGTGGATCTAAATCTTCCAATTCTAAGTTCAACCTTTCAGTCCTGCACTAGTATAATGCATTGGAGTGAAGCTACAAGATAAATTGTTGTTTAATTGTCTGAATTGAACATTGTACATTTCCTGGTTTTTAAAAAAGATACTTGATCTAAGCATAGAAAAAAATCTTGGACAGCACCCTGGCAAGTAAAAACATCTCTGAAATCTCTTAATACCTTGAACTTCAGCCATCTGTTTGCGAGATATAGCTTTGACCTTAAAGGAAGCTGGCAAATACAAATGCTTCTAAAAATACCAATCAGATACTGTACTGCAAATCACCATACTTGTTTAGCAGACAGTCTCGGTGCTATGCAGGCATGCTTTTGCTTTGCCAAGTAGGACATCTGCATAGACACCAAGTCAAGAGATACAGACAAGAAGACATGTTAGTTTGCTTATCCTATGAGGTAAATTGTTCCATGAGTTGTAGAATAAGATGAAGCATCCAATACACTTGATGTGGGTGAAGAAAGAGGAAATATCTCTTTAGATGGGCTCTCTTCAGACAAACTAGTGTTTGATCTAAAGCCATATAGTTTATTGGAGAGCACATTAGGAGCTTGAGAGATCTTGCTCCTAGCATTAGACTTGGGGAAAACTGGCAAGATGCCTAATTCCTCTTTGAAGTTTTCTGTAACCAAATATTAGCTAAGATGCAATACTAGTACATCTTGAAATGTTTGTTAGGAAATTGAGAAAGAAATCCAGGGAGACAAGTGCAATATGTACTTCCCAAAAGACTATTTTTTTTCAACTAAATCTTTTCCACTTCTTATCACATATAAAAATAGTAATTGCATAGTATGATTGATTGCTCAGTGTCCTGCAAATAAAATCAACATTGTAATGTTGAATACATTGTCTCCATTTTCCAAATTGTTTTTTTCTGTAGAGAAGAGAAGTCATCTGATGTCCCACATTTGTTTATTTCCTTTTTTGTTTATTTACTTATTTATTTATTCTGTCTTCTGCCCATCATACCACAAGGTAACTTTGGGCAACTTCCAATATTAAAAAGAATAAAACAATACAAAAATGTAATCCTGGGTTTATCTAAGACTATGATACTTTTCAAAGATAAGGGAACACATGAAAGAATGAAGCTTTGCAAATATTCCATACACTGTAAAGCAGAAAGAACATAAAAGCATGCAAGTATCCAATAAATAGTCAGTGAGATTCCTTTGAAATCATATTCAGCTCTTAAGTATTATGACTGAATAAGTGGCTGTCAGTATTAGAAACCTAGAGGATCTCCAGAAGGTTGAAATTCTGTATATATCAACATGCTTTGGGAAAGGGAGGGGGAAGATTTGATTAAGCAACAATGAAAATAATTTATTGTTTTGAAACAATTAATACCTCTCTCAAGGTTCACATAGCTGGTGAATTGGGCTATGGAGTCCCCAACATTTATGTATGAGCTTTTAGGGCACCACAGTATACAGAATGATTCTAGTAAGTTCAAATTTATGTTAAATGTTTAGTTCAAGAATTCTGAGAATAAAATTATTCAAATATTAATAACAGCCATCAACTATAAACAATACCTGCAATTATTTTACTAGTTCAGTAAGGGAAATTTAAAACCAGATGCCTAAAATGATACAATACAAGTGACAAATTTATTAATAATTGCTAAATAATAGAATAGAATAGAATAGAATAGAATAGAATAGAATAGAATAGAATAGAATAGAGCTGGAAGGGACCTTGGAGGTATTCTAGTCCAGCCCCCTGCTCAAGCAGGAGAACCTATACCATTTCAGATACGTGACTGTTTAGTCTCTTCTTAAAAACCTGATGAGTAATATTGATTGATAAATGGAAAAATGGAATATGATGCTAATAAATTAAACTAATACTAATGTTTTCATATGAAAAAAATAATTCTACACAATTTTTAATGAGGACCATATAAGTTATATACGATACTTCATTATCATTATAATATAAATGACTTTACAATTGTTCACCGCCCAGAGTCACTGGGTTGAGATGGGCTGCTGTAGAAATTAATTAATTAACTATATAAATATACATTAGAAAAGAGTGAAATTACTCTTTATTTAATAACAATACAGGTAGTCCTATAGAGACCACAATTGGAATCAGCAACTTAGTCATTAAGCAAAATGGTTGCTAAGTGAAATCATGACTGTGCTTATTATCTTATTTCCTTTGTTTCCCATATTTGTGAAAGTCGTAAATGTGAGGCTTGGTTACTTTTCATCTCTATTGTAACTACAAATAGTTGTTGTATGAGGAAGTCACTTTTTATAAAATATCTAAATTGATTCAGAGGCAGAATGAGTATTATATAAAATTATTAAAAATATGCATTAGTTCCAAATTTTAAGAAGCTAATGGTGGCTGTTTCCAGTTTGATTTTTTAATACAATTTTTTTTCCCCAGCAATTTAAGGTAGCATCTAAATTATGTCATATTTTAATAAGCCTGTTTTATCTCCAGGTGTGTGTACGTCCATGCTTTCAAAAGAGAATGCCTATTTAGATAGAAAAAGGAATCTGTATCACTGGTTTCATAATGCATAGTTCCTATAGTATTTGGTATGGATATATCCCTTTTTTAAAAAAATATATCTGGATTTCCAGAATTTCAAATTGAATATCTTTACTGCTTTGGAATTAAATTCAAACGTGCGCTTACCTCCCACCTTTCATGCTTAAAATAGAAGGAAAATTTCCTTGTAAATTAGCATACCTTGCTGAAAACAAATTATTCATATACCTTTGCAAAATCACATCATTTCTGAGAAAACAAAAGAGTTGTGAATCACTGAACGAATTGTGTGCAATTTCTTTGCCCGTTCATCTGCCTTACCTGACATGATGAATCTTGCTACTTCAGGCTTGGTTGCAAATAACAGCTTTTTGACTTATTTTTTTTAAAAAAACCTTAGGAATATAATATTAGGATAAGGAGGACTCAACAAGAGGCATTGCATAGTTGAAATATTTTGAAATTTGGCATTTTTAAGGATACTTTTAAGGGATAGAAATATTCCAAGCCCTTATGAGTATATTCACAATTACACAATTTGTGGAGGTAGATGAATATGAAAGGTTGATAATGAAAATGCAAGGAAAGGAAAAGAGACCAAAGTTGATGAAGTAAATATTTAAAAGTTCAAAACTATCTCATTCTCATTTAACCACTATTTCATTTTTTAACAGAAGATGGAACTGAATATTCAAGCAATTCTGACAAAGAAGTGGATTTTCAAGTAATCTCAAATTTTCTTGAGTTGTCTATGACACAGAACAGCCTAGAAATTTATATCTGTTTTTCAGCTTCATATAAATGGTAGTTTCAAATACATGGTTTGGTTATATTTGAACAGTCTTAAAGTAAAAAGCCATAAACTCCCTACTGGCAGTTGATACACTGAATCTATTCGTGATTCAACCATATCAGAAACTGTGTGTTTGCTATCCTGCAATTCCATTGGTTACAAAAAATAGAAAATATAATGTGCAAGACTCATATAAAGACACAACCTAAAAATACATGCTGTGCAGCTTATTTCTGGACCATTAACACTAAACAATAGATATTAGAGATAAAAAAACAAGTACTGAAAAAAAGAGAATTGCCCTCATGAACATACAGAAAAGGTGCCATCGGCATTTGCCCCTATGTGATTTAAAACAATCACATAGCTCAGTTTTAAAATGTCCTGACTGGATTATTTACTCGTTGTGTTGTAACAACACAGCATCACAAGAAAGTTGTGTGATCTTGCCAGAAATAATTGCCAAATGTTTTCAGTCAGGTACAAAGTCCATTGTTTTTTTTCATTATGGACATGCCTTTCATAAAAAAATAAAGATATCCTTTTCCAGGCCTTCAGCTTTATTTTGGAAAACCAAGGCCATTGGTATCCTGTAAAAGATAATGCCTAATGTTCTGACATTCTTTCTCAGGCTGACTGAATGAGAAAACTATTACAGATTTCCCCTTTTTGCTTTTGGGTGTGCTATTGGCAGAACTATGAAACTTCCCTGTCTATTGCAAAACAAATCAAAATTCCCTTAGCATTCAAGATTTTTATAAATAAAAAATGCAAAAGAGACAAACTTTGATGAAGAATTCGACTGTCAGAAACCAAGCATCTGAAACAGTACACCAATCGTGATTCAGGCGGAAGACTTTGTATACTAACTCTTCGATAGTGACATTTGTAAAACAAAACAAAATGAAAAACAGAACTGGCATATGTTTTGCCATACACTTTCCAAAGCAAACATACCCACGCAAAGAGCTACTCCCTGCAGGAAACACAACAAAAGCAGCCATTCAAGCATAGCACAGAAAACTGACATGCAAAGATGAAATAACAGGATGATAATGGCTCTGTACTACTTGGCAGCTTTGATGTCTAAATATGCAGCCAGCTTTTCCAAATACTTCATCAATAAAAGATTAGGCACAATAAACCGAATCTCATTCTTTTTCCAGAGCATTCCATTGATGTTGTTTAAGTCTTCATCTACTATTTATACACATCAATAAATTTGGGCCATTTTTGCAACAATTTCCCAAAGCAATTATTTTTAAAAGTATAAACAGTGTGTGTGTGTGTGTGTGTGTGTGTGTGTGTGTGTGTGTGTGTGTGTGTATGAGCATAGGAATGCGTGTATGAACAATATTATTTTTTAAGTAAGGATGTCCTCTGGTTTTGGGGAAAGGCAGCCAGGTGGCCTTCATGAAGGGAAAATGTTCTGCAAATACTCCCACAACTTGATTTCTTCATGCGAGAAAGAATGCAAAGCACTTTATTTCTTTTGGCCAATTGGAGAAACACATGTGGAATCATACTCATCTTTGGCATCATTAGTGCATTGCTAAATTGCACATGACATTCATACATAACTATTTTGTAGGCTTGCTTTTTATTCTAGAAACAGGAGTTATGACTTGGCAGGGTACAGTAATGGCAAAGAGGATTGAAAATAGACTATTGAAAAAATGTAAGCTTGAGGAAAAGGTCCAGGTACCCATATTTTTAAAATGTTATATATGATAAAATCAAATAATGAAGAGATACCAAGGAACATGTATCAGTTCCTAGAAAGAAAAGTGAAACATATCCAAAAATGATGTCTGTGGAGAAAGGTCTAGCATTGTTCCCCAGATTTGTTAGATCACACAAATTCTACAAGTTCAATATTTATGTACTGAATTTATGAATCCTATTGGTTCTTATATGGGGGAGAATACTACCACTTCTATTTTTTTCTTTTTAATGATGCAGCTTATAACCAAATAGTTAATGAATGTTTTTATAAAAGTTTATAATTCAAATATGTCTTAGTTCCTTCACATACTAACATTAGAAATATATTTCCTCATGAAAATTGCAAATGAGACAAAATAGCAAGCAAGACTTTTGATTTTACATCATAATTTCATCAGTAAAAACTTTGTTCTCTGACAAATTCTGGCATGGGTTTATTTGCTATAAATTCGAACCCAACTGTTTCTGAGAACATTGCAAAATAAATATTTCTAAAAAATCTTAGGCATGCTGAGTGGTATAATACTGGATAACCTGAAAGTCAATGAAATGATGTTATGCCCTCTCTTTCCCAATATTCTTTTCATGCGTGGAACTGAAACCGCCTATCGTGGTTATGATGGAAATGGAGAAAGACTGCATTGGTTCAAGTCATCATTTTTCATCTATTATCCAACATCCTTAACATCTAATTTTTATCACTTTCCAATGGGGACTATATCTTCAGATTCACCTAATAGGAAGGCGGAATCCAATTGATTATTGGGAGGGGGTGATTTTCATCAGCCACAGTTGTTTTACAGAAGAACCTGCTATTTTTAAAAGTAATAGGGCCCTTTCAGAGGCTGACCTCTGCTTCAGTTGAGGATACTTAAATTGGTATTCCTGCACTGAGAAGGGGGTTGAATTTGATAGCCTAAATGGTCCTTTCAGTTCCAGGAAGATGATGAAAAGCAGCTGAAAGTCAATGAAATGATGTTATGCCCTCTCTTTCCCAATATTCTTTTCATGCGTGGAACTGAAACCTCCTATCGTGGTTATGATGGAAATGGAGAAAGACTGCATTGGTTCAAACATTAAGACTTATGTTAGCCATACTAGAAGAACACCAGGATCGTTTCTTACACTTGATAACATATTGACAAGATGGCATGTTTCTAATGGGCTGTGCTGGCTGCTGCTGTGCTGGCATGAAGTGAGCAAATGGAGAGAGAATGGGAGAGAAAGTACCTCAGATCAGGCCTTAAAGGGCAACTGTGCTGGTCTGACTGCTAGCCAGGGCTGATGTGGAGTGATGTAGAGACAATAGGGCCTTTGGTCCAGCCTGGTAAACAGGTATGGTGAGACTCACTTCCTCTATGGCTAGGGCAGTGGTTCTCAACCTGTGGGTCAGGACCCCATTTGGGGTCGATCGACAATTTCATGGGGGTCGCCAAGCAAGGCTGTCCGCCATTTTTTTGTCCATTTTTCCCCCTTTTCCGGCGGGTGCCTTACCTCCCTTGGGCTGGGCCAGCTGGTGGTCGGCCTGCTCCGTCTCTGCCGCTTGCCAGCTACGCCTCGGCTGGCGCAGGGGGCGGAACCACACATGCGCAGCGCTCCTGGGCAGGGAAAGTCCTCAACTTACGACCGGTTGGGTAGTCCTCGACTTACGACCGGTTTAGTCCTTGACTTACGACCGGTTTAGTCCTCAACTTACGACCGGTTTAGTCCTCGACTTAACGACCGGTTGGGGTCGCGGCATTAAAAAGGTTGAGAACCACTGGGCTAGGGTCTGATTAAAAATTGGAGTAAGACAGAAGGAAAGATGAAGAGAGAAAAAGACTGAGCAAAACAGAGTGGCTGAGGAAAAAATTGGAGAGCAAAGTTACATGAGTGTGCAGGGCAATTGTCAATAACTGGTCAGGGAACAGGAATAAAATTTTACAGAAGAGAGGGAAGTCCCAGAGAGACAACATCTTCATGCAGGGCCCAAGAGGGGAAGGAAGAAATCAGCTGTCATTGAAAAGTCCAGGTCTCTGGGAAGCACTGGGCACAAGACCCTGAGAGATGTTTTTCCCAGTATGGAGGAAAAAATGATCAGCTGAGCAGATCCACAATGAACACACTGCAGTAAATCCAGTTCTTTCTTTTCTTTTCACTCTTTGATGAGCCCAGAAACAGGAGGGAGGGAGAATGAAGGAGGAAGTAAAGCGGTTAGAAGGAAAGTTATAGAGAGGGAGACTTGGGAGGAAATCTGACATCTGGTAAAAGACAGGATTTGTTATACATACCTACGGTAAATATGTGTTGCAAATAGTAAAAATGCAAAAAAAAAAAAGGCCTTCACTGCCTTGGGTTTTTGGGGGTCAGCTTCCATCCTTGAAAACTAAAGAACTCCATTACACAGTGTTAGGGACATCACCTTTTAATATAATGGCAAGAAACCATCTGCTAGCAGTGGTAGGTTTCCTGGATATCTTCTCCCCATGGAAGCTTTCCCAGCCATCTGTATTCTGCAAATGCTACACAGAGGGCTAAGAGACTATACTGATGAGGCTGTAAGCCAATAGTTGGAGTCAGGGAAAGGAATCTCTGAAAAGTATGAAAAACTATCTTCTGTAAATTATTAGAACATATTTTTGACTCTTTTCTGGACTTCTTTGCCCAACAGCACTGACTTCCACACACTTGCAAATAAAAAAAATGACACACTGCCCAGAGTTGCTTTCAATGAGATGGGTGGCTAGATAAATTAGATAAATAAATTCAGTGCAGTCGGGAGCATCTCTAGCCTCCAAGATGTGGACCGTCAGATTTCTTTGGAAGTAGCCATCATCATTCCAAGGAAGAACTGGAAATAATATGTCCAGCTGACATCTGAAGCAGAGTGTGACTTTTGGAAGCTTTTGCCACTTTCATTTTCTGTTTAAAAAATGACTCACAGTATGTTAATTATTGAGAACTAAAATATACCTTGCCAAAGAAATGGGAAAATTAGAATCTAATTGCAATATTTTGCTTAAAAGAAATAGATTAGCTTACGTAAAAATAACTTCAGTCAACATTGACAACATTGATAACAAATCCTAAATGTCATTTATTTGGAGGGCGAATTCTTGTATACATGCACACCACACTGAAAAGCAATCTCTGTTCTTTACAGTGGAAGATCCTGTATGAAATGGTAATGGATTTTAACTTGGATTTTAACTCTAAATCCAAGGAAGTAATTTAAGTAACTTATCATTTAAAGGACTATGCAAGGAATTAAGCAACATACATTAAAATTAATACAAAATATAATTAACAATGATAAGCTTAGCAAAAATGATACATTTCACTGCCTTTTTAAAGAGAGAGACTGGGAGATAAATGTAACTCCTGAGAAACTACTTTCCATTACTTCTCCAACAGGCTGAGTAAATGAATCTTTGACAGTGGGGACATCTTTGCAAGTGTTTATCCTCAAATATGAAATGTGGACATGTAATGGGGGAGGCTTAGAACTGTTCAGGGATTTAAAGTTTAACACCAATATTTGTAATGGTGGTTGCTATGCAGTTGACAACATATGCTGATCTTTCATCTTCATCAGTGGTTCTCAAACTTTTCATCACTACAAACCCCCTTTAAATACCTTTTGTGGCCATGGACCTTAGCCATGGACCACCATGACTTAACTCAAGATTTAAATCATAACATTTCTTCAAGCCTTCGTGGACCTCCTGTGATGACATTGTAGCCCCCCAGAGATTTGCGGACCACAGGTTGAGAACCACTGTTCTACACTGATCCCTTATTTCGACCCATTATTTTCCACTGTTTAGCAACCTAGCTTCCCCTTTTGTATTTTAATATTTCAGATACTTTTTTCTTGATGCTTGGCACCTTGTTGTTGTGAGGGGGGGTTGTGTTTTTTTTTGGAGGGAGGTACACTTTTAAAGAAAATTGATTCAAGCCTGCCCCGGTCTCACAAATGTCATACATGTCTGGATCATGTGGCACAGGGTTGATAAAGTGTGTAAAAAGAAGAAAAATGCAACACTTACAATCTTGATTTGGTTGCGTTGTATTTGCTTCTGTAGCCGGACTTAGCTGGGAGACTTGCAGGAAAGCCCTATTAGAAAGTCTGAGAGAGAGAGAGGTCCAGGGATCCCCTGGCTTTAAAAGCTGAGCAGAAGCAGACAGTCTTCACAAGCTCAGCTTCCTAAATAGGTACTGAAGTTAGTGCCTGAATCTGGATATTAAATTACTTTACTTTTCTTATGCCTTCATTCCATGAATATCTGTCCTTTAAGAAATCAAAAATGATAGTTCCTCACTATCACATGGTATAAGGGAGAAATAAGGATGCTATGATATTAATGATTTTTTTAAAAAAATAATTTTATTTTGACTCTTGCTCCTTCCTAACTGCTGTTAATAGTGATAAAACCTCCTCTCCAAAAATCTTTTGCCTCTTGGCAGGTAAATTCACGCAAGTAGTTTCTGTGAACTTCTGTTAATTAACAACTCCGTTATATGAATAATTCACAGATATATCATGTAGAATGCATTTGAAGATAATCATATATGTGGCCAAAACTCACTGGCAGACAAAAAAGAAAAAGAAAACAAGTTTCTTAAAACGTTTAAAGCTGTCAATAAATTCTCTGCTAGGATATTTAAAAAATGAATTATTCCAATGGCAGGAGAATGGAAGCATACTCTCCTATCACAATTACTATTTCCTTAAGAAAAGAGCAGCTGCAATGCCCTGCTGATTGGGGGCATTTAATGCGAGTTCTAGAATTGAAATACCAATGTTAGCCAAAGAGAAAGCAGATCTTCATATTCTGCAGGCATTCAGGATTTTATAAGTCCATTTGGAGAAGAAAATGCATTTTTTTACAATAAAAGTATAACATATATCCAGATCAACAAGGGATTTAGGAGAAAAATGTTGCTATCTTGGCAAAGACTGCTTTAGCCCCAATTACTAATGGGTTGTTCTGTTGGATCTATTGTTTTAGAGCAGGGGTGTCTAACCTTGGCAACTTTAAGACATGTGGACTTCAACTCCCAGAATTTCTCAGCCAGTACTGAAAGACGGAACACATGGGATGAGGAGCAATATTAAATAAATATTTTAGATCATAAATTTAACTATTTAACAGGTGGAGCAGGAATTTTCTTTTTCTGAATGATCAATAGTAATGGCCCACAGCCATTAGACTGTAACAAATATTTTATTATTAGATTTTTTTCATATCTAATGAAAAAACATACTGTAGATGATTTACTGGATCTAATCTAAGAGAGCCAGTTTGGTCTGGTGGTTAAGGAACCAGGCTTGAAAGCAGGAGATCCTGAATGCAAGTCCTGCCTTATCCATAAAAGCTAGCTGACTTTGGGTCAGTCACTTTCTCTCAACCCAACCCACCTGTCAGATTGTTGTTGTGAGGAGGAAGATGTTATGACCCAGGTCACCTAGACAGAGGCAGGCTTCAATAGGGTCCTTTATTGTTCTGCTAATTCCACAACAAATGGTCCTACACTGGCCGATAAAGCTCCAGGCCAAACTTCTCTGAATGCAGCCACCCACAGTCCCACATACAAAAGCCAATAATCACCAGAATTGAGTCACAAAGGCAGTGAGGAAGTCCCAAATCAAGGTGCAAGTCCATAGAGCAAAGTCCCTAAGTCATACACAAGATTCAAGGTCCACAAGAGAAAGGCTAGTCCACAAGGCAAAGGCAGAAACATGATTCAAAGCAGAATTTTTACAAGGCCTGGGAAATGCATGCCAAAGCAAAAGAATTGTTACCAACAAAGACACCCTTCCCAGGCCTCTGCTTAAGTCAACCCAACCAAGTGTTCCTTGTGAGGAGGGGCGGGGCGACCTTCTCCCAAGCAGCTTTGCAGACCTCCTTTAATCTTGCCTCCACTACATTCTCCATGCCCTTGGATTGAGTGGGGGAGGCAGTTGTTCCTCCTCAGAGGGGATCTGTTGTCTCTCATCACCCCTGCCTGTCTGCAGCCAATCCTTCCCTGTGTTTGCGAGGGCAGGCAACTACATGTCTGGTCAACCACCTCCCCAATGTCTGAGGGGCCTGGGACAGCATAATCCTCAGCTCCTGGCCTCTCCAAACATTCCAGGGGAAACATGCCACCCCTGATGGACAGTCCTGGTTACAACTCCTCCTCATCCTCCAAACTGGAATCTGATGGGGCCTTGACAGAAGGTGTGTTGGATATGTTCCTCACCTTCAGTTATTTGTAAACAGAGACAAATACTGTATATTTGTATATTAAATATATATACTATATATTTAAAGATCTTTGTGGTTAATTCCTGCTCTAGAAACTGACGTATCGCAACTTTTTTGCCATTTATTTATTTATTTATTTATTAAATTTATATACCGCCCTATCTCCCTTATGGGACTCAGGGCGGTGAACAGGTGATACTAAAAACCACAATAATAAATAAATAGTTTCTGTGGGTGCGGTTTCGCTATGATGCATCCAGCCTGTGGGCTGGCAATTTGACACCCCTGATCTAAGAAGAGAAAGCCTGTCTACATAATTTTTTTAGTTTCTATCCCCCTCTTCAGCCCTACTTCTAGGATTCATGAGCAACTGGAAAGCAACTTTTAATGGCTGGCATGATGTAGGCTTTCAAGTGATTTTACTGATTATATTACCAGTCAAATGCATTTCTGCAGTAGGACTGGATATGTAACAACTTTAAAATAAAGAGAGAAAAGAAATATTAAAGTCTTTTCAATCAGTAGGATTTTTTAAATACCTACATTTTTAAAATAAATGTTTTAAAGTAACATCTCAGAAAGAAGAATTGACTCACAAGTTGCATCATGATTAATCTAAAAGATTTTAAAAAAACTTTAAAAAGCAACACTATTTATACTCCTCTGAAATGATCATGTATTCATCCCTTTACTGCAGAGATATGGAGGCAAGAGACAATTTAAACACATCTTACATTTGTGAGACAGCTAAAAACATGTAACTCATTCAGTTTGCCATGCCACCCACCATCTGTCACTGTTTGACAAACGGTACCTATTCTATGGTGTGGATCTTTTCTCCCAAGGTTCTTAGCTGGTTGATTTATCAGAATGTTTACCCTGCACAGTGAATTCCACCAAATCCACTATTTTGCTTGATTTTAGGACATATTAAAATGCATTAACCCTATATAGAAAGCAGATTGTTGTTTTATGCAATTATTATCTCATTTTTTAAAAAAAAATATTTTCATGTCTTTGGATTTACATATAAAAGTATCATTTTCTTTAGATTGCTCAGCATAACCAACAAGTTCTTTTTGGAGAGAAAAATCTTCAAAGCTTCATATAAGATTAATCCTGTTAACAGTTTTTCATTTTCATTTTCAATTATTCCTTAGAAATACCTAATATAGCTGATATGTGACACTCTTGCAGATCCTCTATTGCTCCATTTCCATTTTGATATCATTCTGAGATACCTTAACTCACAAAAGACCTTCATTAAGTGGTGATAACTCTTGGTGCTTGGATGCTTCAATTAACATTTTTGATGGAGGTGGAGGAGTCAAGTTTACAAAGCAACAATGGACAGTGGGCTGGAGCAAGATTTTCTTTGGGAAAAGCTTGGAATAAAATTGAAGACAATATTAAATTTATTTTAAAACTTATACTATGTTTTTTATATTTTGTCCCTCAAAAACAAACTATGGTTTCCCCATAATTGTGGCCATGTAGCTTGTGATCTTCGACTGCCCACTCTTCCCTACAAAAATGCTAAATCTGATAATATAATGCGATGTTTCTTTGATCCTGATGATACACTGCCTTAAGATATGTTGTTCTTAAACTGTCCATCAACACATATATATTCTCTTGCAGCTCATCATCATCCTTATTCATCATCCTCTTTCAAGCAGCCCATTCATTTTGTTGGAATGCTGCCCCCCCACTTGCAGTATTACACTGACTAAATTGAGCAGTCTTAATTGTTCTTTTAATAATAGCAAAATACACATTTGACAAGAAAAAGATTAATGGGTAGCCAGAGACCAGTAACTAAAAAAACTTACATTTGGCAAAATCAAAATCTCCATGATTTTACTGGCTTGAGCAAGACCCCCAATCAAACTACTAAATACACTGGCCAACAATGATTTTGCTTACTGAACACTTTTGGGTGTACCTTAGATTTTTGGCTGCTAATCACGAAAATGTAATTTAACTTATGACATACCATTTTATAGAAATCTTGTTTTTGCCATTTTTTTCTATACATGCCTAGGCTGGATGGATGCTGCCTGGAAAAGCTATAAAAGAAGCTTGCATGCACAGATGCAACTCATTTAATTGATACCAGTTTCCATGTATTTTGATGCAATTGTTTTAAGGCAAAGCATTGTCTATCCACATATAATTTACATAGTAAGCAAGCCAGTTACAGGCTTGCTATAGTATGATCGGTGACAACAGAAATGTCTTGCCAGTATCAGAACAGAAATAATATGTTCTGCTTTATTTGTGGCAAGTATGTCTATGGAGATTCTCAATTATCCAGATCATGGTAGTTCCAAAGATGCTTTGTCCAAAAGGCAAACTGGACTATCTTGGTTTTTTACTTTGAAAATGTTTCGATACTCATCCAAGAAGCTTCTGAATAGGTTAAAGTCTTAAACAGCCTGAGGGATTCCACCACCAACCTGGCCACAGAATCCACTATGTCAAGCAGGGGATGAAGCTGCCCAGAAGGGAGGATAGCACAGAAGCAACAATCTCTGACTGTTCTCAGTTTCACATCCAATTATCTGACAAACAGACCCTCTATGTATTCTCAATAATTGACAGATGACAACAGCCACTCCAACTCCCTTCCCATGGGATCTTGGTTGATGCCAAGATGTGGACACATTTCTAAGAGAGGACCCCACCTCCAGGCCCACCAAGATTTCTGTTGTGCAGACCAGTTAAAATGTGGATAAGGGCAAATTAATACTGATCTGGCATTCAAAAACAGCAAGCGCCAGCTTCTCTGAATTCAGCACTATGCAGCCAAGAAGGGTCCTGAGATTCCTAGGGATCATCCATGTCACAATTAGCTCTTTAACTCCCCCTCCAACAAGTCCTTAGTAAAAATGGACTCCCCCACAACACTTGGTTTTACTTGGTCCCATTTCCATAGCCATTCCCTGCCAATCTGGTCCTGCAGGAATCTGCAATTCCTGAAATTTAGTTTAGAATGCAATTCCACAACTTCATGAATATTTATTTCATGGTTAGATGCAACAGTGCCCTTCTACCCCATTCTGATTTTGTTTTGTTTTTTAACTTCCAATCATGTCTGATTCCAGGACATTGCCTAGACAAATCCCTGCAATTTTACCAGCAAGATTTTTTCATAAGTGATTGACCACTGCTTGCTTCCTAGGGCTGAAAGCAACTGGCCAAAATCTGGGTCCAAGGGTCACGGTCTCCCAGTTTCTAGCCTGATGTATTAACTACTATAGACCTACAGTAGGTTATTCTGATGGGTATTCAACAGGTTGCAAGAGAAGACTAGAAGGCACACATATGTATCAAAATCCATTCACGTATTTGCTTTCAAACTACTAATATGAAATCGTACTTAGCTGTCAATAAGATTGGATCCACACATTGTACAAGTTTTGTTTTGCTTAGGCATTGTTTAATATTCCACCATTTAGTTGATTAATACACGTAAAACCTTAATTAACAAACTATGTCCTAAGTTCACACAACACAATTTGCCAAACCTAAAAAAAACATATTATGGTTTAGCAGAATAGGTCACCCAATAAATGATTGTGTTGCTGAGAATGTGTAAGGATCCCAGCAAATTTACCACATGCTATAACCACAAGAATTTTTCTATGCAAATGAGAGGCTTAGAAAAAGAGCAAAGTAAACTAACCAGCTCTGAAAGCACTCAAGTCTTTTTAATTTCCTCCCAAAAACAAAAAAATTCTGGCGAATAGTTGTCTGATTCTAGTTACTGTCAGTTTGCACCTCTAGAGGAAGAAAAGTTCTAAGGCAGTGATGACGAACCTTTTAAAGACCGAGTGCCCCAAAACCGCCCCACCCCGTCCCCGCCCACCCACAGGGCCACCACTGCCTCCACAGCCTGCTGCAGATCACTCAGGTGGCCCTGCAATGCCATGGTGGCAACACCCTCCACCCACACCCCGCAGCATCATCTACACACAACGGGGCGCGAGGGCGGAGTCTTGTCCCTGCTGCCCGCTGCCATGTCCTTGGCTGCACTGCTCTGCACGGGCTGCGCCCAGGGGTGACTCTCCACCAGGGGGCCTGCTGATGAGGGGGCCGGGGGGAGGCGGGGCTAGGGCGAGGGTGCGCGTGCCCAGAGAGGGCTCTGAGTGCCACCTCTGGCACACATATCATAGGTTCGCCACCACTGTTCTAATGCATCTCCTGCTCAGAGAATCTGGAACAGTATTGGTTGAGGGACACAAAATGAAAAAAGGAGCAAAAATGGTGGAAATATATGCATCAGCAAATAAAATATGGATAATTGTAACATGTTTGCTCTGAGTTTATGGGTTTACTGTGGATTTTAATACCAAACTTCAAAAATTAGTTGTTTTTATACATTTATGTGTATTTCACAATAAATTAGTCAAAACTTTGGCAACACTTTACCTATTAGAGTCAAAACAAAAAAATGAACTGACATGAATTTTGTACTGGCATAAGCAAAAGGACAAAGGATTGATCCTGAATGTTACATACATGCCAGATCCATCCTGAGAAATACACAATTCCTATTTAACGAATCTATATGAGAGAGACAGAGAGAGGGAGAGAGGGGAAGAGGGAGAGAAAATCCAATATTATATAACCTGACTTCCACTCAGTAATAATTTCCCTCCCTCCCCCCCCCGTATCTCTTCCCCTCCCCCACCTCTATCAATATTGCTCTGGAAGGTTCCCAAATTCCAAAGCTCTCAACAATATTTAGGGGGCTAAATGGGAAGTCTAATTCCATCTGCCAATGACCTCTGTTCCAATTAAATACAACTCTTAGAATTTATTGAACTCAATTCCAAACTTTTTTTTACTACTGTATTTGAGATAAAATGAGCAATTTGCCTCTTCAGAAGTTGAATATAAAACTGATTATTATACACAGCAGNTTCCAAAGCTCTCAACAATATTTAGGGGGCTAAATGGGAAGTCTAATTCCATCTGCCAATGACCTCTGTTCCAATTAAATACAACTCTTAGAATTTATTGAACTCAATTCCAAACTTTTTTTTACTACTGTATTTGAGATAAAATGAGCAATTTGCCTCTTCAGAAGTTGAATATAAAACTGATTATTATACACAGCAGGCATCTTAATGTTTTATTCATTGCAATCTGCATACATATAAACTTCACCAATATTTAACTCACTGCAGCATTTTCTAAACTTTTATAAGATTACATAAAAAGGAGCTAAGTGTTTGTGTATGTACTTACAGCTTCAGCCAATATATTTGTTACTGTAAAAAATAAAATCACAATGAAAGTGGAGGCCTGATTTATTTAACTTGTCCAATTAGTTCATTACTTTACAATTTTGGAGAAATTAAAACTAAACTCCAGTATCTTGAAAACAAAACAAGTCAATGGTAGTTTCTAGCAACTAGTAGTCAAGTAATGCAGAACACATACATTGGAAAATGCTGCTTTTTGTTAAAGTTGTATACTTATATTTACATTATTTCAAAAATTTTAAAGTCTTGAGTGTAATGTAAAAATAATTTCTAAATCATTTAATATAAAATGCCACTCACATGTCTTCTTGGAAATAAGTGCTATTGAGTTCAATGGAACTTACTGTTATGCAGGTGAATATGACTGCTGTTTTAATGTATTTTGCATGTAACTAAATATATTTATAAAATGTTATTCTATGCATTAAGCTTAGAACATCATATTACCTACAGTTAGATGTATTCCCTAATAACTAAGTTTAGGATTGCAGCTTAAGTTTACAACCCTTTTTACTGATCTTAGTGGAGTTACATAAGAATAACTGTAGCATTGCAACCTAGTTACACATATTTCTGTAACATACAAATGTAATGACGGTTGGCGTGAGGGATGAGTCAAATTGACAGCTGTTGAGCACTATTCACATTGTTAAAAATGATTGAATTTACAATACTAGTAGTTCATGGTTTGAAACTTCAGAAAACATACAAGGTACCATGAAGTACTCCATTAGCTAAAATGAGTGAGCTAAATTGCTAGATGTCTAGCAATCATGTGTAGGCCTTTTTGTTACACTATGGTAAGAAGCTCATAAATTATTACAAGAAAGCTAGCTTCTAAATACCTCACTGAGTGATTTTCCCGTTATTGAGCCACATCAATTCTGCTTAAGGGGAAATGAATTTGTGCACATAAACACCCAGAGAAGTTAAAACAAAAGCAGGTCAAAAAATGTTGCTAAGAGCTCCGAAAAAGGATCCCAAAGATTTTAATTTCAGAATTAAAAAAGACAAGCAACATATGTTTTTTTTAAAGCTATAATGTAATTACGAAGATGGTTCAGATTTAAATCGGAGTGTGAATTCAAAATGCTGTCATTGGGTAATAGGTATGCAGATACAGATATATTTATGCCCTGCTGGACTAGGATGCCTAGGATAACATGAAGCATGCCCTTAAAGATAGCTAAGAGCAGCACTGAAGCAAATTGCCTATACTCTCGATATGAGCAGTATATTATTAATGAAAGACATACTAAAATACAAAAAGACAATTCTAAACAGAAATCAAATTTCAACTGTCATTGTGCTATAGAATAGTGTTTAGGCTGAGAAATTTAAGCCTGGTCTGCAAGAGGAATATGTGGTTTTTTCCTGTACAGTTTGATGCTTTTGTCATACCATCTATAGTAGAAAAATAAATTCTTTAGCAACCTAGAAATCATTTACAAAATGCTTGCAATTTATTTTTTTCTTAAAATGCCTTTGTTAAACTAATGGCTATAAATAAAAGCTATTTAAACAGCAGATGATGTAAAACAAATTAATGCTACTACATTTACAGGACAAATTTTATTATTGTATTTATATCCTGTGTGCTTTGAATTGGAATAGAGAATTTTGCTTTTGTAGAAAAGATAATTACTTGCAAGAATATAACACAAATATCAAGGTAATTTATAATATACAAATATTTTAACAGCAGCCTGGGTTATGGTATCTTAAGTATAATGGTAATGTAAGTCATAACTCTAAGTACAATACCTAGGACATAAAGAAAAAGGCCATTTTTATTTCAGAAGGCCCAAGCCTATAAGAATCTTTAAAAAGTTTTTAAAATCAAATTGTTAAATTGCCTTAGTATTCAAAAATGTTCTACATACTGCAACTGATAGTAAACAATGAGATGACAATAGCGATAGTAAAGTTTCCCAACTATTTCAGATATTGCAATGTTTTTTTTCTAAAGCTTATTTTCAGGTAAACATATTTTGCAGATGAAAGAAAAAGTTGGTAAGGAAAACTCAGACCTGGATTCAAATTTCATTCTGTTTATAGACTAACTTTTACCCATTCCCTCTTTGAATATTTGTTAGAGGTGTAAAATGGTCTCTTTAGGAGCATTGGAAATCTGAGTAAGTTGGGATCTCTCCACTGAATCACTTGTATAGATGAAAGGAACCCTTCCATTTGTGGATAGAAGTCTGAGCCAATTCAAATATTTTAAGCCATTCCATTTTTTCCACAACTAGCCTTTCATCACATTTATTAACTATCAACTATTAATCAAGAATGATTAAGTAAAGCAGCATTCTTTAACAGAGATATTTGTACCAATATAAAAAAGAAAAATAATTTTAAATGGTGCAAAGTTATTTTGAAAATATAGTACAACAGCTCACAGAAAAAAAATGAACACAGGTATCTTTTTATATACAAATTTAGATGCTTCAGTACCCAAAGTATTTATTGCTATATATTAGCAATGCTTTTTATACCTTTAGAGGGTCACAGAAAAATAGATATAGTGTATATGTTAAATTTATGATCTAGATTGTTTGGTTTAGCAAGTTTACACTACAGCAAAGTTCTCATTTATGTATGAAAAGTTATACAGCCTTATATGAAATCATCAAATTATTTTCTCTATACTAAATGAATTTCCTAGTGGGAAAAATTAAAATATAGAAAATATATTAGGCTTACAAGACCTTCAATGATCTTTCAAACATGCAGTTTACAGAATTAACAGTATTATAAAAAGTTTCATTAATTAATGCAAATTAAGGGAAAAGTAGATAATCATAACATATTTGCACAGTGCTTAACTCACTCTTACAATAAGCATGTCCTTGGTATTGTGCTACAAGAAAAAAAATTCTAAAGCCCTCAACAAAAATATCCACAGGTTTAAGAGAAAAAGAAGTATGGGAATGTGGCATTTATAACAGTGCAGTTTGTTTTTCCAAAATATGTTGCAATGTAGTATAAGTAGTTCATAATTTCCAAATAAGACAAGGTTGTATTTTAGGTGTAGAATAGGACTAAACTGGTATGAAAATGATGGGGAGGGGAGACAATTAAATAACAAAAAACAGCCCTAAAGCAGGCTGTAAGTATTGAATGTTCCATAAATGATTTATTTAATCATAACATTTCTATAGAAAAGTTTTATTCACAATATATTGTGACAAACTGTCACAGAAATGATAGTGATTGCGATAAATGTTCATGCAACAGCAGCTTTGCACTTTAGTTATTTCTGATTTAAAAAATTAAACCTCTCCAGTCATGCTAATCACATAATTTTGACCTGCAGTGTTATGAACAAGGTGGATAGTGTGACTACAAACAAAAAGTATCTTAGTTTAGGTTCAAATTCTTTCATAATGAAGTTGTCATTGTATCTTGAAACATGCACATCCAGTTTTCCTCCATTGCCAAGCTCTTGACAAATCATCTTCTTGTCAGTTGTTTTATTTAAATAATTCCAAGAGGATCTGCTTGCAACTGTGGTTGTATGAGCTGAGGTTGTAGAGGTGGTGGTAATTGTAGTGGTAAAATTGGGTCCACCATCTGTACTGGATTCGAACCTGGAAGCTGATGTGCTACATTATCAGACATTTCTGAAATTTCTCCACCATAGAAGAAAAATTGACATTGTTGAATGACTGTTTCTATTACTGACTGAAGGATTTTGGTGGTTGACAGGAACTCCCTGTTTTCAAAGTCAGGTCTCATCAAAGTAGGCCAGAAACATATAGATAAGTTATCTGCAGTCATTAGGTTGGTTCTGCTCTGTTGACTAACTCTATAATATGAATAAATGCATTGAAGAGTTAATATTTGATTGAAAATGTACCTGAAAATGTTACATAGCATTACATTCAATATATTCAGCAGCGTTTAGACATTATATCCTAAACATAATGCAAGAACAAGCGAGCCTCAGTCATGTGATCATTCTTAAAATATAAGAAAACAGGCATAATTACCTAGGAATTCCTTAAAGCTACTATTTCTCTGGATGAATAGAAAAAGTAGAAAGAGCTATGGTCTATTAAAACAGGGAAAATGGATTGTGTAAGCAGTTCATACAAATACACTAGTGCCAAAGTTCTTGAAGAAAACAACTATCAGTCTCAGATTGGATTCTACCATTGTGACCATGATAATAATGAACATTTAATCCACTGTTATACACAGCTTTATTTAAATATAATGTCTATACTATTTAAATGGTTTACCTTCAATTATGTGCATATGCTATCAGAAGTAAACTCACAGACATTAAGGGTGTCTATTCCCTACTGAGGTCTGCACTGGCAAGTTTGAAGGCTATCTGTAGCACACAATGACCAAGGCAGGATTACAGGTAATTTTTGCTTAATAGTGAAAGTATGAGGGACACCCTCTCAGCCCAAAAGGTACTTAAAACCCAACTTTGAAGTTCCAACAGCAGCACACACACCTGTTATAATGTGATCACATTTTGAGTGTTTGGCAACCGGCTTACTTTTATGCCCTTTTGCAGAATCTCAGTCACATAACCATGATTTTCAATTTATTGGGGGGGGGGGCAGTTTCAGTGTTTACATCCAGTTTCTGGCAAAAACACCCTACTGGAATTTACAAAATATAAATTACAGCATTTTTAAGTCAGCATGGGAAGAATATTTAAGAGATGTACATCTCTTAAACAAAAATTTCCCACAGCAAGTGCTGTTACTATGAAGGGCACATCTCTACTTCTTATCAACTCTGTCGACCTATTGGTGGGCGAGTAAGAGCTTCCAAAGATAATGTAAATACTGTATTTAAAGAGATTCATATAAATGTACACAGTCCTTCAAAAATACCCATTACTGCTACACCAACACATTGATTCATTAAAACATTTCGTGTAATGATGCCTTACATCAATGGACAACATTGTAATACCCACCTGCTACAGAAATATGGATAAGGCTTTCATAGTTCTTTCTAATTTACAGTTTAATTATTATTATTTATTACATTTATCGACCATCTTGCGTAAAGGGACGTAATGTTTCATGCAAGCATCTTTATGCATAGCAGATTAATATGATTAATCTTTCTGACAAATATTAATGAAGTTATTTATCTGTAATTTATATTTGGCAAAGACAATACCTGTTGAGATGAGTTATTACATATTTGAATACTTCATAATTCACTGGATGGAATTTTTTCACAATTTCCTTTAATTCATAGAGCCTTTCAGTCTTATCAAGAATTTCTGAAAAAATAAAATAATTTTTTTTCAAATAATAAGCATATACCAGATCAGTGCACTATTTCTACCTTTGGGACCTAGTATGTGCTGGTATGTTAACCTATGCTAATGTAATAGCCAGTCATTAAGTTTTTCTCATATATAGGGGACAGTAATAAAACTGATTTCTTGCCTGATGAGTGGGTAAACATTTGAAGGAAAAAATCTGAAGTAACATAAGAGCCGTGGTGGCGCAGTGCTTAGAATGCAGTACTGCAGGTTTACTCACTCCAGGAGTTCGATTCTGAGTGGCTCAAGGTTGACTCAGTCCTCCAACCTTCCAAGGTTGGTACTGGAGCAATATACTGACTGTGTAAATCGCTTAGAGAGGGCTATACAGCACTGTGAAGTGGTATATAAGTCTAAGTGCTATTGCTATTTTAGAGAATTTTCTATTGAATAAATGTATGTGAACAAATTGCTAATTTCTCCTCTGCTGTCTCCATGAATGACAATTCTTGGGAGATGTGCATTGTGCAGGATCTGTGGAAGACTTCAAACAATAGTGCAATCATTCTAGCAATGAAGTCCATTTCACTGGGGGGCAGAGAAGTTTTATTTCACCCTTTAAATAGGCAGAGTTCACTAGTTCAGTTCAGTATGGTATAGTAAAAATACAAATAATAAAATATAACAGGGCAAGATGGTGTTTAGAGTAGAAGGGTTAATCAGTCAAAAGTTTGTATGTGAAGCTTTCTGTGGTTACCTGGAATATTACCTAACTATAGAGGCATATAAAAGAAATCCTGAAATGGGAAATATAAGGGGGAAAAACCATAAATCCTCAGAAGGCACCAAACAGGTTGAAATGAATAACCTAATACAGAGTATAGGTAAGAGACAGAAAATGGTTATCCATAACATGTACGCCATGAAAAGAAAAAAGAAATTACTTACTTGATGCTTCAACTAATTCTGGATGCAGTGAATAAGGAATTAAAGGATCTGGGAGATCTGCAAAGAAAGCTTTAAGAGCTCCTGCCACAGCATTTACTGTCACATCCATAGATTCCAGACTAATATTATGATCTACAAAGCAGTATGAAACAGTGTATTAGGAATGCAAAAAGTTCTACTATACATTTCTCAAGAGAATTCATTCACTATAAACACAAAAAATCATTAAATTTTCAATTTAAAATTTTCTTTCATAAGTATTATTACCAAGCCTTTCCTGTATCTATGGGTTTCATGTTTCCTATGTGAAGAATTTTGTATTTCTCTGTTAAATTTCACTCTTATTTTTCTAATTTATCAAGATTGCTAGAGGATTAGTTGTCCCACACAATTTTGTATCAGTTACAAATCTGATAACGTTAATAAAGGAAATGCTTAACTTATTAATGAGTACAGAACCAAGGACTGAATTTTGTGGCAAACCACATATGCCTGACTCTGGTTTGATGAGGAACCAGAAAGCTGTTTAAAATCAATGAATTTATGATCTGCTTTAGATATTTTACAGGTAAGTCTCAAGATCAGTATGCTATTCCCTGGAACTCACTTTCCCATTTTTTTAAAGCATCTTTTTTCTTGCCCAGTCATTTGGAATTTCTTTTCCCAAGATTTTTCAAATATGATACAAAGCTGGTTTCTCTCCCCCCTGTCCAATCCCTCCTGGCCTCGCATGCTCTCCTTTTCCCGGGCACGACCCATTGCATCGCCTCCTCAGCTGTCGGCCGTCTGTCCAGCTCAGAGGCGGCTTCTCTGAACTGCTGGCGGTGGCTGCGGAGCCCCAGAGTGCACCGGTTGAGGGGCTGGCAGGCTGTGGCTGCTGATGGACACTATCAGCCCCCATGCACTCACTGGCCTCTGTGTGCGGGGGCCGATGGTGTCAGGCAGCAGCTGCCTAGGCCCCTGCCTCGCCTTGCCTCGTGTCAATGGCACCCCTGCCCTTCCTCGCCTCACCCTGCAGGACAAGCCCACCTTGGCCACACCCTCCCAGTCTGCCATGATCACCACAGCCATGCCCACCCAGTGGGCCACGCCCACTGGCACCCGGCGATAAATAAGTGGGTTTTGGGTTGCAGTTTGGGCACTCGGTCTCTAAAAGGTTCGCCATCACTGGTCTATTTTATTATAAATCTCATAGGCTGTAAGAAACATTATGCAGAAAAAGAGGCTTTGAAATTGAGTAAAATAACTTAAAGTATTATACATCAGCATACCAACACATACAGCTAACATATCAAACTAGTTTTTAATACACTTATATATTCACGTTATTCAATTTCTATGATTAGTTATTAGAAAGAGTATCTCAGAAGATTTTGAAAGACTGCACTAAAACATTACCTAGTTATAACTATGTAATCATAACAAAGATCCCCATTACCTTGGTCAAATTGCTTTTGAATATTGTCTTGATCTGTTTTATTACCACTAACACGATAGAGACCTTCAGTACACAGACCTTTGGGAAAAGGAAGAAAACATCAAAGGATGTAAATCACTTAGTAAAAAAAAAAATCTTCCAGCAAAAATTGTATGAATATTAAATATATTGTCTTCATCTGTTTATAATTTATGAGATCAGGGAGTGAAATGCAAAAAACATGAATGCAATTATACTTTAATATTAAAAGTATATGTGGCCACTCATAATCTATAGATGCAACCTAAGTGATATTGTGGCAGAAGGTAAAGGTGTCAACCTTACTTTAATACATGATAATGTGTTTCAGAAAATGGAAGTATACTTCCTTTCTTTAACTGAAAACTGAAAGTGAGGAACTGATAACCTGGTCCACCTTCATAGGGTATATAAAAATAGAATTTTGCAATCCTGGAAACTTTATCTACTTATTACAGATAATCATTGACACTAATAGGGACCAGAATATCTGTAGCACCACCTGAAGTACGTATTTGCCTGTAGTCCACAATGCCTGTTTGTAGCCCTCAATGACATCTGACACTACCTAGCATTAATTGCATCCATCCCCCCCCCCACAGCACCCCTGCACACCTCCTGCATTCTTTGCCTAGGACTTTGCCTCTTCCTGGTTTAATGATCCATGCAGTCTTAAAGTTATGATGGCAACCAGCACTACCATCGCTAAGTAATGCAGTCATTATGATATTGTGCTTTACCACCTCATTGCTTAGCAATGGCAGTCATGAGGAGTACCTATATTTAGTATCTTTTATAAAAAAACAGGCTTTTAAAAATTATTTTTGCAACCTCAACAAATCTTTCATGCTCTAGTACAATTTGGATTGTTTTCCTCAACAAATAAATGAGCAAGTATTTTTTGACTCATTTGTTAAAATTGGGTTTTCTTTATTTAGTTTTAAGACTTGTGTGGAAGTACTAAAGGCCAGATTAGGTCATATTTATGTTAAAAGATTTAAAATGTAAAAGATTCACAAACATTTAAGTGCCACTGTATGCAGGCGAAGAAGAAATCTCCTTTTGTCCCTTCACTACATTTGAGCAGACAACTAGTTAATATTTTAGAAATAAATGTGTGGTTTTGGCAAAATTTTGTCTTTTACCAGAATCAATTAATTGCTGTTATGTAATTTTGAAAGTCTTACTTGTTCCTCATTTAGAACTTTATATTGTTTTAATAAAGAAATAGTGTGAATTAAAAACCACACTGATGTATTTAAGAGAAAAAATACTTGATATTTTTTCTTATAAAAAGTCAGTCTTTAATTCACATTATTATTTCTTTATTAAAATAATATAAAGTTCTAAAGAGGAACAAGTAAGACTTTCAAAATTATTTAACAGCAAGAATAAATATTTAAATATGTTGCTTACCTGTATCTTCAATAAACTGCACACACTTCTCAACAAAGAGAGGAATAGGTTTTTCAGGTGTAACCAGATCTTGTAGGGGCATCCCAAAGTAATTACTTTCCCAGTTTCTACGAGTTGGCGGATTGAATGTCTTTGTTTTCTTTTTTTGCTGCAATAAAACAGCATTAATGGTCAAGAATATTAGCTATTGAAATAAACATTCCCTAATAACTACATGTTATTAGAAAGGCAATTTTTCATATTGCAATCTTCATTTTGAAGGTATATTATTAACGATATCCTACATCTGTCTATTTCCAGGGCAAGAATCCTGAATCTTTCTCAGAGCATGATGCAGAAAATAGCTACTGGTTAGTTTCTTATTCACAAAATTACTGTTGAGGACAACATAACCAAAGTACTATTTATCTGAATGCTACTTTCTCATCCCACATCTAATCCTTATTTATGAACTTCATACTACTTAATGCTCATGTCTTATATGTAAGCTTTTGTTGGACAGATTTATTTATTAATTTAGAAGATTTATATAGCCACTCAACCTGAATAATTGTTACTCTGGATAACATATAAAAAATATCCCTGCCCCCAAAAAACACTGTATGACAAAATAAAAAAAATCTCAAGCATTTGAGTTACGAAAGAAGACTGTGAAAGCTTATTATAAGCTTTTTTGCCTTTTGGATTGAAATTATAAAATGCATTCACTTCCGACTTTGGTACATTAGAATAAGATAATAACACACCACCTCAGCTTTTTACTTTTACATTCTCATTATACCTGCTCACATTAATATGAGATGTAATCAGACATAATATGAATTCTCCTTATCTTCTGGAACAGAATGCTATGCTTCAACCTTCAAAATACACATATAAAAGGCATGATATATAAAAATATCTCATATAATACAATTAAAATGGTTAAAAGTTTGTTAAAAAGAATTGTTATAGCAATGGTATTGTCAGAAAACAGAAAGCAAACTCCACCAGTATCAGCTTGTCAAATACCAAAAATTGTGAAGACTTTACCAACTAAAAATATTCAAACTTGGAATTTTCTGAAGTTAGGTACTTTAATAATGTCAGTTTATCGAACCATTAAAAGGCTATTTGAATAAACAGTCCTAAATTTAAAGACCTTTTGTCATTTCTACAAATTAATAAATTAAAATATTGGCTCATAAATTATGGCATATTTTAAACATTCAATTCCATTGATTTTTTTTAAATTACATTTTTAATAGTGAATATCTTGATTATTTTTAATATGAGTTAAACAAGATTACTATTGTATCTTTGTACTTAATCTCACAAGCCATGCAACTTGATAACAATATTATTCCATTCAAATAAAGCAGGGGAAAAAAATTTATGGCCAACTGACACATTTTAATATACCAGGAAATTTTAAATATTTCCTTCCAGAGATATTAGTTATTCTTTCACCTCAACCAGCTGGGTGTGTGTTGGGTATATGTGTGTGTATGCATTTTATATGTGTGTTATACATATTCTCTCTCTCTCTCTCTCTCTCTCTCTCTCTCTCTCTCTCTCTCTCTCTCTCTCTCTCTCTCTCTCACACACACACACACACACACATGTGCATTTTATGCAATTTATATACCACCTAAATTCTCAAGGGCACTATCGGGAATACACAATTTAAATGATGTGAATATTACTCATTTCAATTTTATCCCTGACAACACACACAGCTGTTGTGAATCTTAACAGCTGCTAAGTTAAGGTAAAAACAGTGCAGGGCTATGGCCCATTTCTAAGAATGTATCTTAAAATACATTGCTTAAAATGTATTAATGTTTTCTAAATAAATATTGGTTTCCTAATCTTCATAAATTCTTCCTGTGCTCAAGATTAAAAAAAATAACCTTACAGGAAGTGTAAAACCTGAAAAGATAAATCCCTTGCTTTACTTACTTATTATTTTTATTAAATCTTTGCTGGCCATCTCACTGTGAGGCAACTCGAAGCGACTTTTTATGTATATCACATTCTTTTATCTCATTGTCTATCAATTTTACTTAAGGCACAACAATTTTAAAACCACTTCAATCAAGCAAACCTATTAAAGGTACAAACAATGCCTGGGAAACACTAGAAAATACTGTCTAGATTAGGGTTCACCAACCCCGATCCATGGAATGGCACCAGTCCATGGTATGCCAGAAACCAGGCCACGCAAGCAGCCTGCAAAACCATGCCCCCTCCGGTCGACGGAAAAACCTCTCTCCACAGAACCGGTGCTTGGTGCCCAAAAGGTTGGGGGGCCCTGATCTAGATGATGAAAAGTTTCACTTTTTAGTCACAATAAAACATTTCTCCACAGAATAAAAAGTTCTTCTGAACAAATATTTTTCCAAAACCAAATGCTAGACACTTCATAAAATATGCAAATGAGTTCCATATTTAAGAAAAATACCATTAATCCAATTAAGCACACACTGATTTGTCTTTTTAACAAAAAAATCCAACTCCCTTCATTCTCCAAAATCATAAATGTATATCTTAGGTGTTGCTTATAATAAATACAAATATGTTGAATTTTGGAAAAGTCTGTTTTCCTATATCCTTTAAATGTTTGCATTATATACATTCAGTTGAAAATAAAAATGGTAATTCAGATGCTGGTCTGTAACTTTCTTTGACATATACAATACTACACAATCTCCTGAACATTATCCAACAATAAAGTAGCAATAAAAATTTTGCACTTAATACCTAGAACCTATTTTGCTTCTTTGAATAGAAGATAAAAACAAATGATAATCTGAGTTTTGTATTCAGCACCAATTTAATGCAAATTTTAATGTATTAATGCAAGAATTAAGCGGAAAAAATATCAAGGAGAAACCCATCAAAACTGATAGGGCAAGCTACTGTAAATAAACAGAGAATTAACCCCACACTCACTGATGATGTTACCTGATTGGGTAATGAAACGTCTATAAGGAAACAAAGGTTTGCCACTTAATAGTAAAAGAAAAAAGTAGTCAGTTGGGCTGATAAATTTTAACTGGTTCAACGCCAAATTATTTTCTCAGAAAATTTACTTGGGTAATCATCACAATCAACTGTTTTCTAATTTCAAACACAACTGTTTTCTAATTTCAAGCACACTTTTTGCTAACCTTGTGCTTTTAAAGTTGCTTCAGTAACAAATGGCATTTTTTTTTCTAAACCACGATTCAATAAGATTCAATAAGAAACAAGTTTAAGCCAAATAGTTAATGTTGCTAAAGTTGAAAGGACCAGAAATGAAACCCATTTATATCATACAGTTTATATATCATTCTGTAATGCTGACAAATTATGCATGTCTCAAAAAAGCAGCATTTTGACTGTATTTAAAACATTTTTAAAACTTACTTTCTTGTCTTCTTTCACTTTCTGGGTTTTCTTCTTCATCTTTTTATCATCCAGCTCTTGATCAGATGTAATTGCAGGGTTATCAATGCCACCTTTCCATGTTTCCACAGGGGATAAAAGTGGATCTTCTTCACTGCCACGATGTCTTCCTTTTCTTTTTGTTTTAGACATTGTAAAAGCTTCATCATCACTTGCATCTGAATGTGCTCTTCTATAGTAAGATTTGGCTTTGCTGAACAACGTTTTAGATTTATATTTATATTTTGAAGGCCGTCTTTCTCCATGGGTCTTTAAAATTCTGTCAGGAAATCCATTTTCTTCATCTCCTTGGGCATTATTTATAATAGAGGAATTTCTAAATTTAATCATACGATTCTGACTATCCTCTGGAGTTATGTAGGTATCATCAGCAACACCCCTGTGCTTAAAAATAGTGTCTATAGGTTCAGCATAGTTATCAGATTGTTCAAGATCATCAGATGGTGCCAAAATCATTCTAGTTTGTTTTTTGGGGTATTGTTTACCAATACCTGCCTCAATGGTTTTTAATAGATTTGGATCCAGTTTTTTCACATTTGTCTTGGTTACAATTGGTTTTGGCTTTATAGGAGGAGGCACTTTGTGGTTGCGTTCATGATCGTGACAATTAGGTGTACTATGAATGGGATATTCATTACCTTCTACATCCAAACGGTATTTTGAGCGATCGGGTGTTGGGAGTAACTGTACCTCATCTCCAATTGGACTATAAGGAGGTGGGGCTTCAGTATCATCTTCTGAATCTGGGTAACAGTTGTAAGCAAGAGAACTTGCTCTAGGAGAATGCAAGAAAACATCTTCATTTGTGTGTGTTGTCTCTCGTGTACTATCAGAGATATAAGAATTTTCAATCATGTTTTTCTTCTCCAAGACTTCACTAAAGAACAAGGTGAAAACCTCAGTCTGACGGTGATATTGAGATAACGAATACAGAGCTGTAAATTTAGCAGTAATCTCAGTTGCTATATGTTCACCTTCAGTCATCAATTCTTTGATAGCCTCATTCTCAAAGAAGTCTGCCTGACTGTCAGTAACAGCTACTAATTGTACAGGAATAGTATCTTGCACTTCTGAAAGAAATGCTCGAAGCATTCCCATAGATGCTTTCCGTTTAGCAGAATAAACTAGAATATAGCCATGAACAAGTTCATCTTTTCTTACACCAATTGACGAATGATATGATAATATTGTAATTTGTATTCGCCTCCGTTTTTCACCTATAATTTTATCCAGCATCAGGGAATTATTCTGACCAGCCTGAGCAGCACTACAAGAATGAGAATCAAGGAATGGAGAAAGAATAAGATCTACACTGAATGGATCTCCACACATAGCACACATAACAATTCTTAAATCAGCTTCTGAAAGATCTTTAATTGAAGGATTAGGACTTACAACATCAAAATTGTGTTTAACTGCATCCAGAACATTCCTCAATGCTTGCTTTATCTGAGCTTCATTAAATTTACGTGGATAAGTACCAGCAGGTACATCGATAAAAGGACACTGCAACTTGTTTGCTAACTGCTGTCCCTGATGTCTCAGAATAGGTAAATTTTTGCTAACACTTTCTCGTTGATTGGCCAATATTAGAGTAAATGGAAGGTTGGCCATATACTTATCTCTTCTTATCTGAGAAGCTTCAGTCCTGATTTTTCCAATGGATTCACCAATAAAATTAAGTGATTCAATTGAATTAAACACACAGAAATATCCATGAGGTTTGAAGGCTGAAGTCCATAATTGGCTTAGAAGGTAAGGTGACTTAGCATCAACTGGTCTGAGATCAAGTTCATATATTTTCCCATCTAAGGCATATTCATCATCAGTAGACTGTGTCCGAATCTCATTTGCCAATTCTTGTGCAAGACCATCTTTACCCAAAATGAAAATATTAACTTTATCGATGTTGGCACTATCATGATAAAAATTTAAACGACCATGGTCCAATTGCAGGAGGCTTCTAGCAAGTAAATGTTCCACTTTAGTGTCCATACAGCTTTGGCCACTGAGACATGTTTCTTTAGTGGGATGATATACAAAACCTATATGTTTAAGCAGAAGTGACTCTCTATCAGGTGCAAGTTTCTGTAAAGCTTTGTATCTAGGCTCTTCACTAAGAACTGCATGAATTTCACTCATTTTATCAGAACTAGGTGTTGCATTCAAATCCAGGTCATAAAAGAGTTCTGAATGTTCAAACAGCATTTCCTGAAATTCCTCTTTGGCTTTTTCGACTATTTCCCGTTGATGCCTAGTATATACTTCTTTACTGTCAGCTTCTGTAATATATTTAAAAGCTTCATCTTCCATTACAAAACACATAACTTCCTCCCAGGGTTGCCCAGGAGAAATGAACTGAATTTTTTCAAGTGTTCTTTTGAACTTTTCCTTCATTTCAACTCTCCTTTTTTCTGATATTAAATGTTGCACATGATTTTGATATACCTTTTCAGCTTCAAGTGTGCTTAAAAGGTCAAATGGAATTCTCCTGTCATTTACTTTGTCTATATGGTCAGTTTCATGCCAGGGCATTTTTTCCAGCACCACAAAGAATAAATGGAAATCTTGTTTTTTTTCCATTAATTTCAAAGCTTCAGGCCAACTCAAATGTTCGATCTCTTCGAGGTTTGACAGAAGTGTGTTAAAAGCTCTTGGTAATGTATTAATATATTCATCTCTTCTTTTTCTTATATGCTCTTGCTTAAGCTGCTCAATGTGTTTTGAAAATGTATTCTGGGCTTTGTTTGTTCCCTCTAAATTAATGTAATCCTCATAATCAGGATGATTTTTCAGTTTGTTACTAACAGTTTTCCACGTGGCATGATAGTCTCTCACAGTCTGCACAAGTTTCTCAAACTTATCTGTTGATGTCACAACAACTTGTCTTTGTGTTTTATAGGCATCTAAATAAGGGATTATTTTAGGCTTGCCACGAGTTTTATCCATCATTTGTATCAGTGCAGTGAAACACGTCTCCACATTGACATTGAATCTTGCAGATGTTTCTACTACAAGAAGGTTCTTCTTATTTGAAGCAAAAGCCTGAACTTCTCGTAAATAATGGTCCACACATTCATCACATTTAGTTGCTGCTATAATTATAGGTTTTTTAGATTTTGAAAGCTGAATATAGAGGTTATTTACAAATTTAAGTTGGTCATCAAACTTCCTATTGCATCCTTGGCTTACATCAATACATAATAAAAATCCATCGATACTTAGCTTTCCTTCAGGCATTTGCTTTTGCTCAAAGTCTTGTTCTAATCCAAGTTGATCTGTGCAAATATACATAAGTTTTTCTGCTGACTGCAATTTGGTTGCAGCTGCACGCTTTATATAAGGTTGCAAGTTTGTACTACGATGAGGCAGAAATGTCTGATCATCAATGAACTCAGTTTGTTCAATAACATGAATTTTGCAATCTACTCCATCCTCTCCACACTGTATTACATCACCCCAATATAAAAAGTGATCATTATTAACAACACGACCACCAAAGTCAATTGTGCTAAGCACAGAGGTATGTTCAGGGTAATATTCATCTGCTTTTGACCGCACAAATCTATTGCACAAACATGATTTTCCAACTCCACAGTTTCCTTTGTCTTTTTCAGTCCCAGAAAGTCCAACCACACTAACAGCATAGGCTGGGGGACGAGGCTCTTTGTTCTTTGCCATCATAGTGTTCTTCTCATCCTTCTGTATTCACCAACACAATTGGGTGCAACACTCATTCTTAAAAATGATGCCACATACTAAAATTTTATCTCCAAAGTTCAAAATTATTTTCAGTTCTTAAATCCTCATGATTGCAATAAACGTGGGTGCTCCAGATCAATTGCTCCATGATTCTGAAAGAAAAAAAAGGCAGTGTATCAATTACAGTTACTCAAAGTTTAATTTTAAATATTGAAATAAATTCTGACAAACATAATACTTTTAAACAATAGTTAAACAGTATTTTAATTATTCCTCAAAATTTTATCTCAGAATGCATACAGAATAATCTTGTATTAGCGACTAAAGAGCAAGGTTTGTACAGCTCTTTAAGCAAACAAAGTGCACTTTGACTTTAATACTGAGAAAGAAATTAATATCTAATGTGGATTAAAGTACAATTTAAGCACAATTATTTCATTGGAGCTCATTTCCAATTGTTACCAATGAGGACAAGCCTAACCAATAAATAAATAACAATATACTGGACCACTGTTGCAGACTGGATCCTAAGTAAGCCAGATACTGTTGCTTGGAATAATCAATAATAAAAAGTGTACATATGAAAATTTTGCACTGATTGGATGAATCCTATCTGCAACAAGTAAATAAACAATATTAAATATGCTCATATGACTATATATTAACAAAGTTAATGAAATATTTGGATTAGAATATTACAATTGCAACTAATCATCATAATCAGTTAACATTACAAACTATTGTCTCAATAAAAATGTTTCATTATTGTTCACTTCCATCGTCCCTTCAAAAGACACAATGAGTTTTCAAAAGATAAGAGAATTGAGCAACTACATAAGAACATATTTAAGTTTATATTTTCATGTACAGGTCATATTCACACACTCAATTCATAATAAATTCCTATTATCAGAAATCAAAATGTTATTTCCATTTCCATAGTACGGATGCTTCTTTAAATTTTAGCTATCCTATAAAAATCAAATTGATCTGTTTTAGATGATATTAGCAAGAGCAAGCTTATTAAATGAAATTATCCAAATAAATTATGTTAAGTCATTATGGAATCTTTCCAGCTTCTGCCAATATTTTTAACGAGTAGCTTTAAGAAATGCTTTTTATCTTTCCATAAGAAAGAATTAAAGACATATACTAATATTCTATGCTGAAGATTTATAAACTATATAAATTCATTGAAATAAACAGAATAGCTAGATTAAATTTCAGATCTATGAATGTTTTAAGTAATTTACCAACAAGTGCAAATACACTCTAACTGGTCAGTGAACTTTCAAAAATGGGGTGGGGGGGAATAGCAAAATTTGAAGTCCCTTAATATGAGCAACTGGACTTTCTTTTCCCTTTGAAGATGTTTCACTTCTCATCCAAGAAGCTCATTCAGAGCTCACAGCTGAAGAAGCTTCTTGAATGAGAAGCGAAATGTCTTCAAAGGAAAAACAAGAAAGTCCAGTTGCCTTGTGAAAAAGCATCTTTGGGATTCCGTGTTGGAAAAACATTTCTTTTTACAGTTCAAATTGCTAACAAGACTTTGAAGGTTGATCATTAGAGGTCTCCAAATTACTACTTTAAATGAAGCATTTAATCTGTCGATTCAAGAAGTGTTCAAGCTATTTAACATTATACTGGAACCAAAGGCTGTTACTGAAGAACAAATCCTCTTGATCAGCGAAACAGACTTTATGGTGGACAACTATTGTTACTTCAGTCATTAAGCAAATCACCAAGGTTATTAAGCAAATCATATGATCATTAAGTGAATCACACACTTAAGTGAATACAGCTTCCTCAATTAATTTTGCTTGTTGGAAGTCAACTGGGAAGGTTGCAAATCATGATTCATGTGACTGCAAGTTATTGGTTGGTTCCCAATCACCCAAACTGCAATCAGATCACAAGGGGGTGCAACATTTGGACTTTCAAGGCAGGTAGTAAGTCACTTTTTCTGAAACTATCACAAGTTTAAACCATAATTAAATCAATGATCATAAGTCTAGGACTACCTGTAAAAATGGAGCTTCAAACTTTTCAAGCTTGTATGTATGTTATTGCCTACATGACATAATGCCAAAGAATGTTCAAACTACCCTACAATTGCGCTCTTTTCACAAAGGCAAGGTCATGCTCAAAATCCTACAAGCTAGGCTTCAGCAATATGTGAACCGAGAACTACTACGGCAGAAGTACAAGCAGAGTTTCAAAGTGGCAGAGGAACTAGATATCAAATTGCCAACATTCGCTGGATTGTGGAGAAAGCAAGGGAGTTCCAGAAAAACATTTACTTCTGCTTCACTGACTATGCTAAAGCCTTTGATTGTGTAGATCACAACGAAGTGTAGCGAGTTCTAGACCCTCTTACCTGCTCCTGAGAAACTTGTATGAGGCTAAAGAAGCAACAGTCAGAACCAGAGTTGGAACAACTGATTGATTCAAAATACAGAAACGAATACTACAAGGCTGTATGTTTTAAGTCTGCTTATTTAACTTATATGCAGAGTACATCATGCACAATGCTGGAGTGGATGAATTACAAGCCAGAATTAAGATTACTGGGAGAAATATCAACAACTTCATACATGCAAATGATACCACTCTAATGGGAGAAAGTGAAGAGGAAATAAACAGTCTCTTGATGAGGGTGAAGAGTGCAAAAGTTGGCTTGAAATAATCTCTCTCTCCCTCTCCCTCTCTCACACACACTCACACGTGTGTATGTGTGTGTGTGTGTATATATATATGTGTACACACACACACACACACACACACATCATAGCATCTGGTCCATCACTTCCTGGCAAATAGAAAGGGAAGAGATGAAACAGAGACATATTTTATTTTTTTGAGCTCCAAGATTACTGCAGAGAGGGACTGCAGTCATGAAAATTAAAAGACACTTATTTTTGGGAAGTAAACTATTGCAAACCTAGATAATACATTAAAAAGAAGAGACATTACCTTATCAACAAAGGTCCTTATAGTCAATGCTATGGTTTTTCTCAAAAGTAATGTATGGCTGCAAGAGTTGGACCATAAGGAAGACTGAGCACCAAAGAATTAATAAATTCTTTTGAATTGTGGTGCTGGAAAAGACTGGTCAATCCTAAAGGAAATCACCTCTGACTGTTCTTTGGAAGGGCAGATATTGAAGTTCAAATACTCTGGCCACCACATGAGAAAAGAGGACTATCTGGAAAAGACCCTGATGTTGAGAAAGACTGAAGACAAAAGGAAAACGAAATGCCAGAGAATGAGATGGTTAGTGTCATCAACGCAATGAACATGAATTTGGGCAAACTCTGGGAGACAGTGGAGGACAGGGGGGACAAGTGTGCTATGGTCCATGGAATTGCGAACAATCAGACACAATTTAGCAACTGAACAACAACAAAAATGTGACACAAAGCAGAATTTGACACTGTAAGCTAAATAGTTTAAAACTGTCATTTATCTACCTTAGTATGTACAATAAACAAGGACTAATATGTATTGCAAAATTCTTTACTGTATACAGCTACTTCCAGTGTCATAAACACAAAATATCCTTTTGTGTTTCTAACTCATACTTCTTTATGAGCTATATATGCAAATACATGAAAAAAAGAAAAGAAAGTTTACAAAATACTTTAATGCTTATTTAGCTATATATTTCCAGTATAATTTTATTTATATTTAGTAAAATATATTGAGTCAAATTTATTAATTAAAAGTTCACAACCAATGTGGGGTTTTTTTTGGGTTTTTTTTGGCAATGGTAAAATAGTAAAAATTTGTGGATCCTTTTAGGACTACCCATAATCCCGCAAGGCTATGGCTTTCAATGTGAACACAATTCCATTTAATCCTATTAATTGATAAAGAGATTCTGGTTAGATAAAAGCTGCAGACCATATTTTGTCTTTATCAAACATACTGAGCGAGCATCTGATTTTTACTCTAGTATGTTATGTAACTGAATATATTTTTATCTTGCTGGTTTTGTAATTATATTTTTATTATTGCTGATGTGTATTTTTTTTTAAAAAAAATGTTGCACAAATAATTTCTAAATAATAAGTACAAGAGCATCTGTTGGTTGGTATGGAAAGGTGCTTTTTTTAATTTTAAATGAATTACCAGAGAACAGAGAACTATCATTTAGTTTCAGTTTCAAATATAGGAAATACTGTTGGTTGTGTTCACAGTTCAGAGACTAATTGCCTTATTTGTAGTCAGGAAAGATAGAAATAGTTTCCTGCATGACAGATGGCTTTGTGACCATGGAGGAGTGTAAGCAGCATGGAGTGTTTTTATTAAAATATGTTCCTTAGTCTTCAGCAAGATACAGCTTGCCCATTTGCTCGCAGACTGTGGCACAATTAGACTATGAGAAGATTAGTCAATATAATTCAGAATGTTTGGCAACAATCTTGCTTTGGGACAATTGCAATAGGAATTTAACTTCAGGAACTTCCAATCTTTATGACATATTTAGAATTCTGAATATATGCCATATTTATCATCTCAAAATAACAATCATTTGGATACACATCATACAACAAAAAGGCAAACCAATGAAGATTAAGAGGAAGTCACTTATTCAATTATTTGAATCAAAGTCAAAGATAGAATCTCAGCTGTCAAACACAAAGTTCTTCTCTAAATGCATAATTCTGATATAATAATATGTTTGATCTGTACCACTCACATCTCAGAATCGATAGAGCCACATTCATAGTGTACAAAATCCATTCAGGTTAGCCGTTTCTGTTTCAGGAAAAAAATAGTCTAATCTCATTCTGCCTCTAATACCACATGTATATTATGTATACACTTTTAAAATATATATACATACATTTTCTTTCTCTTTTGGACTGCCTCATATTCACTACTATATCATTCTGCCAGTCTTCTCATTTCCTCCTCCTTTATTTGTCACCCTTAGCAATGGGGGTCATGCCAAGCCATCCATGGTAACAAAGACTCAGTTTCTTCCTTTCTTTTGAATTGGGACAGGGGAATGTGATGGCAACTTCACAAATACTTACACAAAAAATGGGTTTTCAACAGCTTATCATGTCATTTTCTTTTTCAAGAATGTTTCCTTGAGGCATTATGTGAAATAATGCCTCAGACAGACAACTGGAAGTCTGTGTTTCATATTGAGCTATTTTTCCCCAAAGTATTATGTAAAACTGAAATAAACTGAATAAAACTGAAATAAATCAGATATTAGCAAGACTTTTCAATGTGAATTTTTAAAACAGGAATTTTAACATTTGTAATGAAAATCTATAAAGTACAAGAATTTCTTAAGATGATCATATATAATCTTGGTTTTTTTGCTAGGTTTTTACACAATTAAATCAAATTATAAGGGGAAAACTTGCTCAAGAGCATTTTAAAAACAGAAAAACATCCAGGTAGTATATTGCAGGCAAAATTACGACATCACCTCTCTCTCCAAGCAGCTCATTTCTATCACCACAAGCCATTAAAAGGAACATTTTCTATTATGTCCTATTGCCTTCTTCTTCTGTATCGTAACTTTTTGAATGTAAGCCTAAAGTCCGTCTTATTTGTTTTTGTTATTTTATAAACTGTTATTTCAAGCTGAAGAGTGGAATATGAGGAGAGTTTAATTTTATTAAGTTAATTTTTAATGGGAGAGTCATCTGACAATAACGGAAGAAGTTAGCATTTTTCTTCTGCATAATATTCTCTTTTTAGAGACAGAATCATCTTAAAATTGAGGCTACCTTTAAAGGAAAAAAATAAAGCCTTAATGTAGAATCTTAAGATTTTACTATAATAAATTTATATTGTATTTTCCTTACATTGCTTGTGTTATTTCAGAACGTTTAACATCCACATTTTGAGACAATCTCAAATATTAAAAACAAAACCTTTGTCAGTCATGGGGAACGCTGTCAAATAACTAAGACCATCTTCCTGTTCAGAGATTCTTATACTGTGGCAAAGTAAAACAATGAATTTTTACAGCCTGTTTCTAATCTCCACCAGATAAATCTACTGAGTATTTTATTTCTATTGATCTGCACAGGATTTCAAATAAAGAACCTTCATTGCTTACATTTTTAAAAAGAAAAATGGGATGTCAACCTCATTACTTGATTACTGACAATTTAACATCTCATTCCCTCAGTACAATTTTTTCTCAATACTAAGTAGATGCATATTCTTATTGCAAGTCAATATTTATTTATGCATATTACTTCGATACCACTTCAGCCATTGATTTTCAGAGGTTTTTATTAGATATAAAAGAAATTTTGGATTTTTCAGAGGCTTCACCACCCATTCAACACTGCTACAACCCAAAAAGTCATTGTTCAGAAATCCATATGTTATTTTCCCATAAATATTGTATCAGAAGCTGCTTTCTAAAACTTGTAGAACATGTAAGAACAGAAGCTTCAGTAAGTCTAGCAATATTTTCTGACAGTATTTTTTTAGGTTTTTTTAAAAAAATAAATAACCTGTCATCCAGTTAGCATACTTGATTCTATCCCGATACTTTTTAAATCTCAAGCTATAGGTAATCTGTGCTTACTGACTGCTTCATTTAAAGTAGCAACAGTGTTAAAAAACAGCTTTGCAATCAATCTTCACATTCATTACTGTCGTTATGTTCCACAATTACATGATTGTGCATTTCCCAACTGGCTTGCAACAAGCAGAGTTATAATGGAAAACACAGAATTAAATCATCACAATCACATGATGTTTTGCTTAGTGACTGCAACGACTAGTTTAACAACCAAATGACAAGTGAAGTTCAGAGTCACATATTTTCTGCTTAATGACAACAGCACTTAGTGATGGAGTTGCTGGTCCAAACTGTGATCAGTAAGTGAGGATTACCTGTACATTTGACTCTCAACATTCTTCTCAAGAATTGAATCGTTTTAATCCAAAATTTCTCTTACATCTAGTTAAAATCTCTTAAAATCAATGGTTGAAGTGATATAGAAATAATATGCATAAATAAATATTGACTTGCAATAAGAATATGTATCTACCTAGTATTGAGAAAAAATTTATTTTGAGGGAATGAGATGTTAAACTGTTGGTTGTTATTATTAATGCTTTCAAGATCAATATTGACTCCTGATGACTACATGGACAAGTCCATGCAAATTTCTTGACAATATTTTTCAGAAGTGATTAGCCACTGCTTTCTTCCTAGGACTGAGAATGTGACATACCAATAATCATCCAGCTGGCTTTGTTCCTAACACAATAAGCCACAACTATGTGGTACAACATGCTAAACACATTCAAACAAATCACATTATATCCTAGTGTAATACATAAACTCAAACTTTATTTATTGGTTGCATGTATATGGCCACCCAACTCAAACAGTGTGACTCTGGATGGCATATGAAAATCATCAACAAAACAAATGTAAAAGATAATGGCAAACTTCATTAAAAGCCAACTAAGACAATATAGTTATTATCAAAACTAAAATATACTATATATTTGAGTGACCACTTCTTTCCCAATCACATCTACCCATCCCAAAGTTTGGCAGAAAGGACATATTGTGGGTCCCAAACAGTAAGGAATGTCATCTGACAGGACCAAGGAGAGCCTTTTCTGCAGCCGCATCCATCCTCTGGAACATCATTCCCTCTAGGGTCAGACTATCCCCAACTTTATTGACCTTCTGGAAGGGCCTGAAGACATTCCTTTACCATCTGGCCTGAAAATCTGGTAATGTGGAGCATGCAAAATGGCTATATTGTTAGTGAAATTGATAGTGAAAACCATAGTTTTTTTTAAATGATTTTAACAATCTTCATCAATGGTATTTCATTAATTTATTTATTAATGGTGTTTTGATGCTATGATTTTGGTTATTTTTGCACTTTTTTCTGTTTTTATCTCTGTAAGTTGCCCAGAGAGCCCTATATATGAGATTAGTGGCTACATAAATCAAACAAACAAATAAACTTATCAAATTGGAAAATTCTACTACTTCTACCCAAAAGGCTCAGGAAAAAAGCCAAGAGCTAACTGCCTTTCTAAAGGCCTGATTCTTTCTAAAAGTATGTTCTAAAAGAGCAATTTGGTAACTAAAGAAAAAAATTACTCTCATGCTTCTTCCCCAGTAATCAATTTCTCTCCCCATAGCCCTATTTCTTTTTTTATTAATTCTCTACAACCATAATTAGCAGCTATTCAACCCCAGTTTTAAACTTATTTCAAAGTGTAGTCATCTAAATATAGTTTTCTTAAGGAGGCCTAGTCTAGAGGGAAAAAAAATCTCATGATAAAAGCACAGCATGATATCCTGTTTTATTCTAATTAACTCAAAACAGAATTACCAGTTCTTCAAGTCCATACTGTATAAAACAGGAATCTATAGTTACAGCAGTTTTCAGGATCATAGGAGAGAGAAGGAACACATGAATCTCAATTTCTTTGGGTTCATTTATAATAATTTAGTCTAGGATTTAGATACTTAGTCAAATTAGATCAGAGTCTTGCTATACATTTTTCCCTTTGTGGTTTTATCAAAGATTTCCAACATGTCTTTCACCCAATGAGAATTATTTAACATTATATTGCAAAAATGGGCTCAGACAAAATCTGCAATATGCTTCTTTCTTGTTTTCTCTCATCACTTTGTTTTAGTAGATTCCTGATTTATCAGAAAAATTTAGTTTGCTTGCAATCTAGGACCATGCAGAATGCAGGTAGTCCTTAACTAACAAGCACAATTGAACCTAAATTTTCTGTTGCTTCTGTTAAGACAGTTGTTAAGTGAATTTTGCCCCATTTTACAACCTTTCTTGCCACAATTGTTAAGTGGATCACTGTATTTGTTAAGTTAGTAACACAGTTGTTATGTGAATTTGGCTTCCCCATTGACTTTGCTCATTAGAAGGTTGCAAAATTCAATCACATGACCCCAGGACACTGCAATCATCGTAAGTATGGGTTAGTTATCAGGGGTTTGGATTTTGATCACATGACCATGGGGATGCTGCAATGGTTGTAAGTGTGAAAAATGGTCACTTTTTTCAGTGACGTTGTAACTTCGAACAGTCATTAAATGAACTGTTGTAACTTGAGGATTGCCTATAGAGAAGGAGTCTAGTCAATAGTTCACACAATCACAATCCTGCTCATCTGAATCAGTATTAAATTCTGCCTTGAATGTATGTGAAACCTGCCAATGAGACTGGGGGCACTTTTGCAAACAACAACAAACGTTATAGCCTAAGATTTTTTCGGGGGGGGGGGTCTATTATTTAACAATTATGTAAAAGTTCCTCTGATCAACAGGCAGTGTGATCTCTAAACCAATCCCCTGGCCATGGCCCACTACTGGGCCTTGAGCTCTTCAGAACCGGGCCTTGGAAGTAGCAGGCAACCAGGTGCATATCCCCATGTGTGTGAGTAGCAGGTGAGCATGTATGCATTTGCTCCATTTGTGCAAGCGGCGGGGGCATGTGCCTACCAGTCACACTATTGGAGTTGCGTGTGCGCACTTGCCCGCTGCTCATGTGAAATCATCTCCTCTTCCTCCCCCGCCGGTCCCCAAAGCCAGAAAGGTTGGGGAACTCTGCTCTAAACAACAAATAAATAGAAGTCTATTATGACCAGAGTTAGGATTTAGGGGTTTAGTCTTACATAGGTCTACTTTGGAGAAGTAAAAATTTTCACTACTTTCTGAGCAAATTATAGTACAGCACATACCTAATTTGAAGCCCATTTAAAATCATGAAACATTCTTGGCCACAAATTTATAATATAATCTCTCCCCATTCCCACAAATATTCAGAAATTTCAGCTTACCCTTACAGAAAAAAATGCAAGGAGACTGTTGTCAAGATCTTGCAAAGTATTGCAATGTCACACATTTCAGTGATGTAAAGATCTAAAAATCAAGGAGATGAGACACTTTTAAAAGCATAAAGGCAAAATAATACACAGCGAGGTAATTTTTTTCTTAGAATTTTTAATTACTTTTATTTAACTCTTTATAGTATTTTAAAATGCTACATACTACCTACTTTGATTAGTAGCTCTGTACAATTTATGTTGTTTTAATTTTTAAAGCATTAAAAACTTACGAAAAGTTTTTATTCTTTATTAAGATTTGTTAGAAATAAACAAAAGACCATAGTGTTTAAGTTATTTCTAGATTGATATTAAATGAAATCTGTACTGAAAAAGAGAATTGCAAACTATTTTCCTAGATTTAAGGTGATATTCATCCCCCAGACCGTAGAACAGATATGAACAGTCAGATTCAGTTGGACTACATTTTCTAACAGTATTTATTATCGCCCTTGATGATAAGGATTAGAATTTATTCATTATTCATGAACATTACTCATCTGACACACTTTTTATTTCTTGTAAAACAATACACAAAACATCATGTATTAAAATGTTAATTTACTACATCTCAATGCAACAGATTTTGCTCAGAATTTACTAATTTTCCATATTGATTAGCATCAATTGTTTAATTACCAGATTCACAAATGACATAAATTGCCAATAGAGGAGAATATTTGTAACTCAGGATTGAAATGAAAGGTCCTTGGTGCTTTCTGAGCTTGCTTGTTTTCCTGCAGACATTTCAATACCCAAACTAGGTTAACATCATCTATGCTCTTAGAAGTAGGGTTTGCTCCCATTTTATATTCTAGTAGTGGCTTGCCCTGTCCATGTTGGTGGGACTGATCTAGGTGGTTCTTTTGTTGAGCTGTTCACTGTTAGCTTGTTTGGCGGTTCCAAAACATTTCCCCTATAGCAATCAGCACTCAGATGAGCAGAGATTAACATCATACCAACAACTAAGATGTAAACAATAACCTATTCAAGCAACTTTGAAACAAGCAAACAGTAAACATCCCAACCAAATAACCACCTAGACCACCTCACCAACACTGACAGGGCAAGCCATTAAAATATAAAAGCAAATCCCACTCCCTACTAGCACTGAAGATATTCCCTAGTTTGGGTAATGAAATGTCTGCAAAAAAACAACCAAGTTCAGAGAATATCAAGGAACCCCCTTAAACAAAATGGTTCTTCACAAAGAACCTGTAGATTTCATTACCATATCACAATAAACTGGATGATGAAAAAAATACATAATTTATAAAACGTCCAGTTGTTACAAATGTCTCCATAAACACAAGCAGCCTATTTCTCATGTCACTCTCAGCTAGGAAATATAAAGACACTATTACCCTTGTTACAATATGAACTTCACAGTGACCTCTGGATAATCACTCTGGGGACAAGAGTCCAGACTAGACAGATCTGTACAAAATTCCATTAGTTGTTAGTGAAGAAGTTTGAGATTTTAATTTTGATAACAATTAACAATAATTTGTTTTGGATCAAATATGGCTTCTGAATATTTTTATTCTCTATATATCATAATATTTAATCTTAAAATTACCAATGCATATGTGAGAAAGACAAAATCATAACTGCCCAGAAGAGGGTGCAACAGGCATACAAACAAAAGCTAATGAAAAATTCTCCTATCAAGAGATACAGTTTAGAAATCCAAAGGTAAACATAGACACCCCCCCCATTACCTTCCTACTCTGAATCTGACCTTTAAGGAAAAAAGTCATCTCCTCAAAACAGCAGGAAAAAAATCACAAACTCTCCATTCTATAAATGTGCTAGATCAGAACATCAATCACTTGGATTAGAAAGTGTTAAACCCTCTAACATTTAAGCATGCATTATGAAAAAAATGCTCAGCTAAGTATATGCTCAAAAGCTAACTAATATTGGAATCCAGGGGGTAGACCACCAGGAAATACCAGGTTTGTAAATTAGACTAATGTTTAAAAAAAATCACAAAGAAGGCAATGAAAACAAATTTTGCTAATTGGATACTTTTGTGAAGATAACAGGAGCTGTGCTTGAATCAAAGACTTTATGCTAAAATTAGAGAACGTGAAATAAACTGTGAAATATAATTCTTCAATGTTATATTACCATTTTTCTTAGATTGTGACTGATGAATTTTACGTTATAAACTAAGTACACATAAATATTCAAACACACCCAAATTCATTCAGCACAAAGTAAGTACTTTGTTAGAGGATTCCCCCCTGAAGTGAACCTTATGGCCTATTACTGAGACATTTTGAGATATTCTGCAAAAATGTTACCAAATTAACTCAAAATTAATTGGAAACAATTATTCAAATAATAAGCAGCTTTCCTTATTTTATATATAGTTAAAAGTGATGCGGTTACAAGCCTTCTCTGAAAAAGATATAAAATTCCTAAATTTCTAAGCCCCTCCCTGCTAATCCAGCATCTTAATCACTTAGATGCCACTTTCTGCAACTAAGGATATAGATATACAAATCTATCATAAACCTACTATCCAAAATAATATAGGAGTTCAAGTGTTGGAGGGATACTGTGGAGACTGCCTCAAATCTATGCTAAGTCGCAGTAACTCACAGGATAACTTTGGACCAGTCATTCTTTCAGCCCAACCTTCTTGTAAGAAAAATAGGAGGAAGCAACACTAGCTACATTGTCTTGAGCTCCTGAACAAAACACAGAATATAAATCTAACAAATAACTTTCAAAATCGCCATTACAAAGAAACCCCAGAAAAGAAAAGAAAAGAAAAAGCACATGGTCATGTTATAATCAGACTGTTCCTGACCCCCCCCCCCAAAATATCATTTCTACCATCTGCTGTGTCAAAAGATCCTTGAAGAAAGAAGATTCCAATTGTTGTTGTTTTTATATTTATAATTTATTCTTATTTTTTGCACTGCTATTGAAGCTAGTTGTAAGGTGCCTTGATAGTATTTGTATTCCAAAATAATTCAAATAAATAAGTTTCACATTACTAAATGCTTATTCTATCCAATATTAGAATCTGGGGGGGTTCACTGAAACTAGGATTGATGCAAGAAAGCCTTTTTTCATCTAATAGTCAAATAATGATCATAGCGGTAGACAAATTTATATATGATAGTGATACATTACCTGCTAGCTTTATGGGCCAGCTTTAAGGGCCATAAACTATCTCCTATACTGCAATCAAAATGTTTTTAGTTAGTGGGAAGGGAAGGGGATCACTGCAAACTTGTCACCTACTGTATGTAATACTGAAAGCTGAAATACTTAGGCCTTTCACTTGATTTCATGTACAAGGAAACTTGATTTAAGAGATTTCCATTTAGTAGTCCATATGCAAAGAACAAATTTCTATCCAGATATTTCCCTGAAATAATAGAAAATGGCACTTTATCTGAAGTAGTATAGATGAAACAAACATGTTAGCAGACATTCAAGCATAATGGATATGCTCTCTCCCTCCCTCCCCCCAACTGGGCTGCATGGTACTTCATACTGAATCCAAACCACTGGTTATGACTACTTTGTATTGATTTCAACAGTAAAATATGGTAATATCCATGAATCCAAACCTAAATGTTTTAACAAAACAGTATTTAACTGTGTCTCATTAATATGAGCTAGAAGACTGTCCAGTTCTCTGAATAAACATTGAAATAATAATTTCAGGAAATTCATTCTAATGCCTTATATTCTACCAACAGCTGTAGATATCTCTGTTAAATCTTTACTGAATTTCATAAGTACTTCTATATCCAAAATAATAGATGTTCCTGATAATAAGAATAAGAGCATCTTAACAGTTGCCAAAGCACCAATTGTAACTTCTGCTGGTTAATCTGGCAATTGTCTAGCTTTTCCTAAAGAAGCTACTTGGATAAGCACAAAACATTTCAAACCTAAAAGAAAATAAGTCCAGTTGCAACGACTCAACTCCCTGATAACTCTACGGGGATGACTGAGAATCTTCACTGACATATTTTCTCTAAATAGTTATCATAAAGATAGAGTTTCTATTTCTTTTCTCAAATATTTGTGTTTCTGCTATTTCAATTTCTGAAAGATTGAAAAATCAATCTCCCTATTTTTTTGTTTTTCATTTATTGGAGAAAGCTTGAATTCATCTTGTTGCTTCCAACATCCATCCAAAGCTAACACAAATGGCACATCTTAACATCACATCACTGAAGAAAGCTGGAAACAGCCAGAGGAACTTGCTTTTAGTTTTAGAGACAGGCACTGCAAGACAAGATGAACCTGACTGTAGCTTGAATTCTTACAAAGACTACCACTTGTTAGGCTTGTATGATTTGTTTATTGCTTAATAATTTACAGATTTGATTAATCAATTTCTATACTTCATAGCATTTGTAAAGCTGATTTCCTGAAAATTTCATTTAAATTTTAGAAAATGGTTTGTTAAACAGATGTAGCATTTATAGTTGGCAAATATTTTGCCACTTTAACAAAAGTGTCTTATATCAGGGCTCCCCAAACCCCGGTCCGTGGACCGGCACCAGGCCATGGCATGCCAGCAACCGGGCCAAGCAAACAAGCGAAGCCCCATCTGCAGGATGCAGGCAACACACGAAACTACGCTCCCTCTGGTCCATGGAAAAATCTTTCTCTATAGAACCGGCCCCTGGTGCCCAAAAGATTGGGGGCCTCTGTCTTATATTACTTTATAAAATTACTCCATATGTGTTGTTATATTAGAATTATTTCAAGTGACAAAATTTCCAAAATGTTTATGATAGCCAACAATTACTCCTAAAAAACTGCCCAGATATATTTTGCTATATTAAAAACTTCTTTAAAAAGTTATAAGATTGCACTTAAAGATTTTTAACATTTGTTATATAATATTCATTCAGCATCAATATCAAAAACTTTCAAACAAGACATGAATTCCCTTATTTATTGAAAATTATACAAAGTGCAAAGTTCTTTCTACTATTTCTAAAAATTGGATTCCACATTGGGAAGCAAGAGAGTCATTTTATCTATTATAAATATTTATTCTCCCCCCAAGAACTGCTAACTACTATACAACTGTAAAATTACTTATAGAAATATCATGATTATATTGTAAGTTCTATTTCACCAGCTTATTGTAATTCTATAAATAAATATTTACTGCAGAATAAATTATTACAGTGTATGATAAAGTGCAGGAACCTCACAGTTGCATCACAGCAATTCTTAAGAGATTAGCAAACATGACAGAATAAGTGTTTAGGTCCAATTTGATAGATGTACATACTTATGAAGTGAAATATTAGATCATAATTTAAAAGAATGTATTGCAAAGTCATTCTAGACCAAGACAATCAAGCAGATGCTGTCCAGATGTTTTGGATTCATGGCCCAACAACTGCAGCCAGACAGTAACTCGCCTATACTTGCAACTATAATATTAGCAAATCAAAATTAATCTTCAATTAATACAGCTTAGAGGCAATTAGGCCTTTAGTTAAAGTGCTTAGAACAGAGTAACGTATGGAGTGCAAAGTATATTATTAATGAATCTAGAAAACTCAGGGTGAAACAAAAATTACATATGAATAAAAACCCACACTCAGGAATTTAAAAGTTTTTTGAAATCTATTTAACAAACTGAACAGTGGTTTATGTATTTGTCTTTTTAAACTAACAGTAGGAACAATCTGAACAAAAATATGAGTGGTAAAATAATAAAGGCAAATCCACGAGCACTACAGAATATTTGGATTAGGCTTTATTTTATTTTTTACATTATTAAAAGTATTTTATTACAAGAATTTTATCAAAACTACCAGTTTTATTTGCATACCAAACATTAAAGTTCTATTAAAAGTTGCAAATAAAACATTTTAACAGTTGTCAAGTGAAATGCTGTACATTCTTCTCCAGAAAAATACCCATCAAAGTTAAAGGGATTTAGAAGTATGCATATAATTTCAATGCAAATTTAGGCACTCTTATTTTGGATCAAGAATTGTTGGTGAGACTTCAGCTTAAAGCATAGATAACAACTTGTTCAAATATACTATGTTAATGTAATATGGTACCTTACAAAGTATCTGCTAAAAGTTCAAGGGCTAATACTACTTAACAGTAAACTTACAGCAAGTTTTAATTGTGATGCTACAATTTCCATTTGTAATGTCTCTCTATATTTATTTGCAATATGTGTTCTGATTAATTACAAATAAAACATTCATTAGTAACTTCACAAAATAGAAAAGCAAGGTCTGTAGTCATTAATATTACGAAACAAATATTTAATATTAAGAGCAAAACAAAGTAGAATTGTCCACATACTAATTAACCTTTTGGTCAAGTATGTATGTATGAATAATGCTTTGTCAACAAAGATCTAAATACATGGTAAAAAATGAATATTCAATTGATCTACAACTGTTTGAATCCAGGAACTGCCTTACCGTGCAATGCAGACTTTGAGAAATGTCTGCTAACTGCTGGTATCTAACAGGGAATATATATACTAATTATCATCAAAAACCTAATCTAAGTACACCCACCACTGGCCTATTTTAATCTAAATTTAAAACATTTTTTCCTCCTACTTTTCAAGCAAATCCTTAACACTGGATTTGCTGAATGTTTCACATAGAAGAGTACATATGGGAAGGTTTCCACACCCTTTTTTTAATACCAGAGTATTTGATGGGGAAAAAAAATTAAAGCCAGCAAGCAACCAGCCTCTGAATTAATTACGTTCTCTCCTCAGTCAAACTGCCATTTCCAGACTTCTATCTAGGGCTTTTCCTTGATAGAGGAAATCCAGGGGTTACAGAGACAAGAAAGAACATGAAGAATTGTAGTAAGCAACACAGCCCGCCTAACCTCCTGTTTCAAACTACATTATATCCACCCTACGGAGCTGGGGGAGGGTTTAAGGAGAAAAAGTAGGCCACTCACATCTTTAAAAGAGTAAAGTTTGCTATGGCGAGGTTTTGGGAGGTGGTCAGAGAGGAGAGGGGAGGAGGGAAACTGAGGAAGAGAAAGAGTAAGGGAGACTGGAGAGAGCTAAGCAGAAATAATGGGAGGGGAGGGCGGCTTGATCGAGAAAAGACTCAAGAAGGAAAGGAGAATTGCCTCCTTCCGTCCTCCTTCCGTCCTCCCCTCTCCCCGGGGGAACCGTGACCAGCTGGCAGCCGTCGCCGTCGCTATTAGAGCCTGGTAGAATAAGCTCCCAGCCCCCGGCGGGTTTAGGCCTTCATCACCTGTCTGGGACCAGAGCAAGCAACGCTTCCAACCCTTCCCCCTCCTTCCCGGGTGTGTAGGTATGGCGAGGGCTGCCCACAAGGAAGGAAGAGGAAAGAAAAGAAAGCGGAGCTCTGACCTACCCAGCAATCTCTCTCAGAAGTCTCGGCTGAAGGCGGCCCCAGCTTTCCTCGGAACTGGCAGGAGCCGGTAGAGCCCGGACTGCTGCAGCAGCGACACCCGGCTCCGAAACCCCAACGCCGCTGCAGCTAATGGGCTTGGGTGTAGTTAGCGAGGGGTGGGGGGGAGGCCGGTATGGATCGGGAGGAGGGCTTACAAGGAGGAGCGGCTTAATTTCTCCTTACCTCGCTCTCCGGCTTTTCCACAGCAAGAACGGCAGCATTCCCGGAACTCTCGCTCCGCGCCAGCGGCCGCCGTTCCCCTTCAGATCGCAGCCCCCCTCACAACTCTCGGCCCATCTTCGTATCTCCTCCCTCCTCTCGGTGTTCCCGGCTTCGTAATGGCGGCGGCTGAGCCTCCCCAGCACTGGGTTTGCCGATGGGCCCGCGTCTCTCTCGCTCTCACAGAGACACTCGGCGCCCCCCTCTCCCTTCCCCGCCCCCACCTCTAACTTTACCTCAGCAGCTTTCCCTGCCTTCCCTCCCCCCTCCCTGCTCTTGCCCGCCGCCGCCGCCGCCGCCACCGCGGCTCTGCGCGCGCGCGCCCCCGAGGCCTACCCCAGGTGCGCGTGCGCGGGAAAGGACCTTATAAACGTTTCCGTTTCTTTCCTGGGCCGCTGTCGTCGTGAGGATCCCTCGAAGCCCTGCCTACGCAACATGCGCGCGAGAGAGCTTCGTCTCGGGCGCGAGCTCGCCCGTTTTATGTGTATATGTTCCCTCTCCCTCCTCCCCCCCACGCACATACACATACACTCCCACGACGTGCTGAAAGGGATTGAGTGGGGAGAAGGCGATGGTTCCTCACGGTTCTCGTTTCGGACCCTGCGACTGAAAGTGGTAGAGAAGGAATACCGAAACGTTTGGTAAAAGCCGTGGTCCTTAGAAACCGACGGAAGTGTACGTGACTCTCTAGGGAAACGAGTAACCTCTCCCGCCTACAAAATCTTTCACGCTTAAGATTATACATAAGCAGAAATATCAGGACGCCGAGAGTGCATCCGAAGAGGCGTTTCTTCAAGCGTGTTTCAAGGCCGGTTGATCTGTGTTGATTTCTCTTCACGCGTTACTTTCCTAACACGCCTATCCTTCGAAGTCTTCGGAGCGACTCCCCAGCTCGCCACGGCCCTCGGGAGAAGGCAAAGGAGAGCCAATGGCCTGGCCAAGACTATACAGGCACAAGTTGAATAGCTAAATGGAAGCGTTCGTGAATTTTCCTACCCAAGCTACAGCAGGGGACTGGTTCATGGTTTGAGATGCGCTTGGAAATAACTTTCCTTCAAGTGGATCCCTCTTTGATCCATAGCCATCCAGGAGGACTTCCCTCACAACAAGTGGGCTGAGCCCCTGAAGGAATGGCACAGCTTCTGGTATGCCTGGCAACGCAACTTTGAATGGATGGAGAAGAAAAGGGAGCTAAATTCAGCACCTCCGTGGAAGGGAGGAGTGAATTTAAGCAGGACTCATGATAGGCATCGCTTAGCATAAGAAGTTCCACAGAATTTGTAACTGTCTGGTATAATGTTTTCTGCAGCGTTGGCACTGACCTACACAGTGTAAATTCAACAGAATTTAAGTTTTTGCTGCTAGAGGAAAGTACTGTTTTATATCTGGGGGTAAATTACTGCTTTGAGAATGGAAGTGTGACTGCATCCAAACAACAAACAAATGCATTGCAGAAATTTTTGTGGTCATAGTTATAACAAAATTAATTGATTAAGTTGTAATTAAAACCTAGCCACTAGGCATTCATTTGCACAATTAGATATGTTCCATTAAATTCAAAAATGCATCCTATTGCAGGATATCTGAAGTTACCTGTTGCTCATTATCAACATCACCATTTCATTACTCTTGCAGTAGATATATTGAATGTCCAAAAGCCACATGGTATTTGCTGTTATAATTTGAGAATTTAAGGAAATTATAACATTTATAGAATATTTTCTTAGAATGTGATTAAAGCAATTTGCCAGGCTAACATGTATTGGAAAATAGCACAAAACTATTAAGTACAGATTTTGGTCATTCAGTAGTAGAAAGATAACTGTTGTATTGATTAAAGGAGCAGGTCCCACTGAATCTTGCTGTGAGTCTCATATGACACATACATTGCATTACTGAAACAAGTTTAAAATATTTTAAATATTAATACAACTGTTAGGGGTTAAGCTGCACCTTGAGAATATTTATGATTTTTTTAACTTGATGTAGAAGTTGTTTACATGTATTAACCTTTTTTGCTTGGTCTGTGAAAGGATGCATTGAAAGATGGAGATTGCTTCCACTGCAAACAGTACACCTTACCTTACCCAACAAGCAATTCTACAGTGCTATATTTTGAAAATAAGGAAAACAAAAAATTATTTTGCAAAGAAAACTTGGGAAATAGGAAGATAACAGTTGATGAAATCTCATCTATAACATTTCCCAAACCTCCTGTGAGAGAGCCAGCTTGGTGTAGTGGTTAAGGTACCAGGCTAGATACTGGGTGGCTGTAAGTCCTGCTTGAGGATTGATACCAGCTGGGCGACCTTCGCTCAGATCTAGGAAGAAGGGAATGGCAAACTACTTCCGAAAAATCTTGCCAAGAAAACTGCAGGGATTTGTCCAGGCAGTTACCAGGAGTCAAAAACCTCTTGAAGGAACCAAAACAAACAAAAACCCCTCCTCTACGCACTGCTTAGCAGTAGAGAAAGTTCCTGGACATGAATGAAATATGAATTAAATAGGCTGAGAAAGCAGAAGAGACAGAGGACCAAACAGCATCATTGTAGGATATGTGTGTATAAAGTAGGTTGACAGCATATTAATGAAGTAGCTTGAAGTACTGAATACAAAATTGTTTGGACAAGTCCAAGAAAGATTGAATAGCAGTAACTTAGTAGATCCTGTGATCTAATGAAGACACTGAACACTGAGGAACAGAATAGTCTTAAATATAAAATATTCATTGGAGAAAGTCAACTTACCTTTTATAACATGTAAATACATATTTTTCACACATACTAACACACTATCCTTTAGAGTGATTTACAAGAAAAGATCATTGCCATCATTGAAACTGAATAATTTATTTTTTTAATACTATTCCAATATATTATTTCAAAAATATGTTGGCAGTTGTGAATAACAGAATTATCATCACTCTTTCCTCTGCCATTAATCTTTCTAGGAGAATGATCAATATATTTGCAAATAAAATTCATGCATTTAAAAATGCTCAATAGTTGAATCTTATTGGCAGTGGAGTGGAAGCACATTTCAATATATATGTAGGTAAGGCTAATGGCTGAGAAAAATAACTGATAAAAAATGGAATATGATAAATAATGCAAAGTTGTATTATTAATGCTTAGTTTCCAAAGTGCTGAAGAAATACATGATAGTATTTTGCTACTGAGAAGTGGGTTTTAGCATCCATCTCCAGTTGTCAATGGAGATTCTTAATCATTCAGGTTATGACTGTTCCAAAGGTGCTTTTTATAGAAGGCAACTGGTCTTTCTTGGAAGTCCAAAAAGTCCAGTTCCCTTTTGGAAAAAGCACTTTGGGACATCAATCTCCAGAATCATCTCTGTATATCATTGGCAAGGCGGAAACAATGTCCTTATCATGGACTGCTGAACATTAGCTATATTATTACACAGATAATAAAAATGAAACTGGAATATTATTATATTTTTCTGAATTGGATTTTTTAAAACTCCACCGGAAATTGAAAACTTAGCAATTGTGGGCTTTTGGGGAGGAACAATGGTATATAGCAGTGGTGGCGAACCTATGGCATGCGTACCAGAGGCGGCATGCTGAGCCCTCTCTGTGGGCACAAGCCATCGCCCCAGCACACGCGGTCTCTAAAAGTTTGCCATCACTGACCTAAGGCCAGCCAGCCCAGAGCCACCGTCGGGGAAGCGCCCCCTCCAACCCCGCAGCAGTGTAGCCACGTCTCGCTTACGGGTGGGCAGGGCAGGGCCTCACAGAGGAGGAGGAGCTCATCCCTCTGTGATAAGCTACAGCTGTGCTTGGTGGGCAACCTGTATATATATATATAACATATTTATAATTTCAATATTTTGATTGCCAAATCTTAGAATAACTGCCCCAGTTTGGTTAGTGTACAGTACAAGGATGGGGGCATATGGATGAATACTAGAGTATTCTGAATTTTATTCAACGCATCTATAAGATGCCACTTAGCAGAAGTGTGCGGGGGCTGATGGTGTCAGGCAGCAGCTGCTCAAGCCCCTGCCTAACCTTGTCTTGCCCTGCGGCAGTGGCACCTTTGCCCTGCCCCCTGCCTCGCCTTGCCTTGCCTCACATCACCCCACAGGACGAGCCTCCTGCCCATTGCCCCACCTGCCAGAGACCCCCTGGATCTCCCCCAACCCTCTCCCAGACCCTACAGGCGTGCCTCCCCACAAGCAACATCGAGGTGGCCACGCCCACCCTGACCACACCCACCCAGTCTGCTGTGACCACTGTAGCCATGCCCACCAATGGGCCACGACCACCCAGCACCCGGCGATAAATAAGTGGGGTTTGGGTTGTAGTTTGGGCACTCGGTCTCTAAAAGGTTCACCATCACTGGTATATAATGTAGAAATAGAACGTATTCATGCATTGAATGACTTTTACAAGTTACTTATTATATTACAATTTCACTAATTTAGATCTTGCTGTACTGTGATAGAGTACATATATGAAATTAGACATATTTTATGGAGTCCTTGGTGCTCTCTGAGCTTGGGTGTGCTTAAAAACATTACCCAACTAGGTAACATCAGTGCAACTGAGTGGGAAGTTTGCTCCCTGTTTATATATAGTACTTTGCCTTCTCGGTGCTGGTGGAGGTGTGGCTTTCTCTTTGATATTTCCTTAATTAAGTTATTGTTTTCTGCTTGATTGTCTGTGTGGTATTAATCATAGTTTAGTTTGTCTCTTGTTAATTCTAGTCTGTGGTTACCTAATCAGGTGATGAAACATCTGCAAGCAAATAATCAAGCTGATAGAGCAGGGGTCCTGAACCCCTGGCCCATGACCCACTACCGGGCCGTGGATGAAATGGGCAAAAGGGTGTGCATGAAACTCCACTTGCACAAGCAGTGGGCAAATGCAGGTAAAGCTCCATTCATGCAAGTGGAAGGTGCTTGTACTTGTGCATGAAGCCCCATTCGCACGGAAGAACTTTGTGCGCAAGCACCCTCTGCTCACGTGAGAGGAGCTTTGTGCCCGAGTTCAAGTGCCTGCTGTTCACATGAGTGGAAGTTTGCGTGCAAGCACAAGCACCCTCCACTCACGCGCAAAGCTCCACCTGAGCGGAGGACACACCACTCACACAATTGGAGCTGTGTGTGGGCGCGTGCATCTGCCACTCACACACTGTCTCCCCAAACGCCGGGCCAGGCCACCAAGCTACAAAGGTTGGGGATCACTGTCCTAGAGCATCAAGGGTTCCATAGTTTCACCCTGAGCTACTTATATTCTCTTCTATTGAATACATTTTATCTTTGGGAAAGAAGCTGGAAAATATCAAATGTTAAACAAATATGTGTAAAATGTTCTGAGAACTGTTTCTGAGCTTCTGCAGGGTAGGAGTGATGAGTTGAAATGGCTCCCCTTTTTCTTTTTAAAATACCCAGTCTGAATAAGCAAGTACTAAAATATCTAACCAACAAAACAAAAATGAGTTCTCCAGATGGCCAACAAAACTAGGCATGTCAATAAAACAAAACTGAAGACAAAATGATTGGAAATTGAAATTCAGTTAAAACATAAATGTCTGACAGGCTGAGACAGTTTGTTGATAAAATGACCTGATAATGCCTGATTCCCTAAAGACACAAATGCAGTGCCAGGTAATTTTCTTCTAGAATCATAACTAGGGTACCATTTTCTTTGCTGGTCACATAGTTACTTCAGATGATCTGAGCACTCAGAAAAATTCTATTAGACCAGACATGTCAAACTCGCGACGTTACATGACGTGCGATGTATCAGGACTGTTTTGCCATTGCTGGCAATGGGGTGGCCGCAGCTTCCGCGTGACGCGTCCGGCCCGCGGACTGGCAGTTTGACACCACTGTATTAGACTATGGAGGTAAGAAATGGGCCTTACAGGCAATCTGTTGTTTGTGTTGCTAACAGTGATGACATTGGCAGGATTCAATACATTCTCATAATCTGTGCAGATAGCTTTCCAGTAGCAAGAGAGGCATTTGGTAAAGGGGAGACTCAAATTCAACTAAAATAATTTGCTATTTGAGGGTATTTTTGAGTTTTACATTGTGCAGCTGTTCTACCCTTTTAAAGGAATATTAAAATATAGGGATCCTTGACTTACGGCCACAACTGAGCCCAGAATTTTGGTACTAAATCAAGTTGCCATATGACTGGACTTGATTTTACAACTATTTTTATGATGGTCATTAAGCAAGTTACCATGATAATTAAGCAAATCATGTGGTTGTGTAAATCCAGTTTATCTAATGGGTTTTTTTTTTTGCCAGACAAAGGCAAAAAATGTCACAACATGCCATCATGTGATGGCAGGAACTACTTGCCAAGCACCTAAAAATGTCATGTGACTGCAGGGCAGTGCAGTAGATGTAACATCAAATCTGTCATAATTCAAGTGATCTTAAGCAACTGGTCATATGTCATCTGTAATTTCAGTAAGAGTGTCCTCCACTTTTAATCATTGCACTATTTTAACCTTTTTCAAAGAAAATCTGTTAAGGAGCAAATACTAAAAGAAATACTATTTTGAAGCACCCTGAGTCTTGGAAGGGTATCCCATTTTGCATCATTACAGGTTGTTCTTGAATTATGACCACAATTGGGATCAGAATTTCTGTTGCTAAGCAAGGTGGTAGTTAAGTGAGTTGCACCTAATTTTATGACCTTTTATTGTTAAACAAATCACTGCAGTCATTAAGCAAATCCGACTTTCCCGATTGATTTTGCTTGTGAGGTCACAAATGGGGATCACATGATCCTGGGATGCTGCAATCATCATAAATACATGCCAGGTGTCAAGCCCCCAAATTTTGTTCGCATAACCATGGGAATGCTGCAAGGATCATAAGTGCAAGAACTGGTCATAAGTCACTTTTTTCAGTGCTGTTGTACCTTCAAATGATTGCTAAATGAATGGTTTTAAGTCAAGGAGTACTTGTATTCCATAAAAGAATTGAATGTATAAGCTGTAAGCATTGCTGATATACTATATTCATTAAACAGTTAAGCTCCAGTTATTGTAAATGGCCAGTTACTGTTATTGCAGCTGGTATTACTATGAATACCAAGTAATATTTTACCCAATTATTACCCCTTGTAATATGTGGCCAAAGAATCTTTCATTATAGTAAATTGAAACTTAGTACATTTGCTCACCCACATTATATTGCTCATATTTCAACAGTTGCCTAATTATCATAAAATCGTAAAATGCATGGGGGGTGAAAAGTCATAGTTAAATCAAAATGTAATTATATATCAATAGACATTGGTCTATATAGATAATGCCTATGTAGACATTGGTTTGAGAGAATAGAAGAGTTTTCTAAACAAATCTTTTATTGTATCAGTCAATTAGAAGCTATGGAAACAGCCAGGAAATTAGATTTAGACCGGGAACAGGAGAGGGCTTGCGACCAGCAGATATCAGTCATAATTCCTAGGCGACAGGGTGTGTGGAAGGCTTGATCTGTGTCACCATAACTCCTTAGATGTATTGATCTATTTGGGGCAATGTTAAGCAAAAAGGTTTTGGATGAAATTATGATGTCCTTTTGTAATATATTACAGTTCCAGATGCCTTTGGGATCTAGAAGAATGTAGATATTAGGTAAAATAGATTCTTAGTTATTTTAATGCCATAATAATTTTTTTAAACAGGAAAATGTAAAATTCACAGTGGACCAAAACCCATTATAACTTTATACCAGACATGTCAAACTCACGACGTCACGTGATGTCGCGCAACGTATCAGGATGGTTTTGCCATTGCCGGCAATGGGGTAGGCGCGGCTTCCGGATGATGCGTCCGGCCTGTGGGCTGGCAGTTTGACACTCCTGCTTTATACCATAACAAATATACAGACAGCCAGAATTATCTAGTGATAGATCAGAATTGTTGCTTCTCTCCTTGATCAGTTTCCATCCGTTGCTTCTTGTCCTGCCTTCAGGCGCTTTGGAGAATAGCTTGACTCCCTCTTCTTTGTGGCAACCCCTGAGATATTGGATATCATGTCCCCCCTCGTCCTTCTCTTCATTAAATTAGACATACCCAATTCCAGCAACCGTATATTTTTATGAACATGAAGACATTAAATGTATATGAATTTAGAACAAATTATACTTGTAAGAATAATGTTCATTAAATTGTAGATTAGTTTCTTTTTAAAATTATTTTATTTAAAAACAAGTTTCATGGTTCCGACAAATGAATCTCTTCAAAAGAACTTCGAGGCATTGTTTTCCTTAAAGAATCTTTTATTCGAGAAACAAAGTATCAGTATTACATAGTTGAAGCCAAAAACTGAATTCCCCTCCCATGGCACAAAGTAGCAAAGTGCAATTCCCTCCTCCAATTGACAGTCATAAATCACATTCCCCAATTAACTTGAAGCACCAGCTTTCTCCCCATATCTCCTGCCCGCCAAATTTCTATCAACTCTGGACCTAATAACCTTTGATTCCCACAGCTTGAGTGATTATTGTTATGACTAGCTGGACTCTCATCCACATTCCCCCACCCAGCATCAACAAACTCTAAAAGCTATAGAGAAAAGATGGCTACATTTCCATCTGTTGTCAAAGCAAGAACATCCAATGTTAGCAGCGTTGACAACAAGTTACTGTATATTTAAAAAGTGAGCCATTATTAAATAGGAATTAACTTTATGTTCTCGAAGCATAGCTGGTATAAACAGTATTTTTAAATTAGTAGGGTGTAATTGATTGTTATAAGTAAGTTTCATCCAAACCATATATGGGGTTTTGTTTTTGTTTTTTTGCATACTCTTGCTTACAAAAACTATCACTCTTTTCCTGCTATGTTTTTATACAGTATATTGTCTTCAAGAGTCAATGTAATTATTGCAAAAAAAAAATGACAAAAAGGTTTTATGAATTTTATTTAAGAAAAGTATTTAGGAATATTTCAGCATTCTTTAGACAGATGATTTAAAAACTGTATTCCAAGAGATAAATGAATCATACCTATTATTTCCTAAATCTAAGATTTCATTTATTTTTCATATATTTAAAAAATATTTTAAAACTGTAGTTGAGATAATACTGTTTCCTATAAATCACAACATTTATATCTCATGTTAAGCATCCAGAATTTTAAAAAGGTCAAAAACTGTATTGCTATTGAACTTCCCTTAGTGATCAGACTGATAATGTAAGAGAAAAATCCTTAATAAAATATTTATTAGGAGAGTCATGTACACAATTTCTATTTATACTTATTAATCTTTTCCATACAACTCCTGTATTCTGAAAGTTAGAGGGAAAGGATGAATCAATCAACTGTTGGTGTTTATTTTTATTTTTGTAACAGGTATGTAATATGCATATATTTTAGCCCTAACTCACTAAGTTCATACATTATGATTAATATCCTTTATCGAATAACACACAATTGGTTGGGTACACAGAATATATTAACCTGTAAGTGATGGTTTACTCAGCACAATGACTAATTCTACATATTATATTAGTTGAAAACAAACCAAATCACATTATGGCCTTATATGCAATGTGAACCCTGTCTGTCACTTTTCCCAGTCCCACTCCTCACTGATATTATAAAGACTTGGATTTGGAGTTTTGTCAATGATACTATTCTAGCCAGTTCACAGTTTCTTAGTTCTGTAGGAAAGAAATTAAATGACATTGTCTCTAGTATGAAGCAGAAAGACAATACTATGCAGATAAGCCTGTATCATACATCTCTCTGAGTTTAAACAATCAGCTACAAAGAAATTAAAAGGTAGTCTAGTTCCCAGAATCACTACACCACAAGTCCAATACCAATAATATTGGCATGGTATTTTCCCATGTTGACTGAGATTATAAAAGTTATCTTCAGGCACATTTAGAGCCTTTAAAAAGAAGATAAAAGTTCATTGTATAATAAATGTACTGTATTTATTCTGATAATATTTTATTCAATTAATATCAAGCTATGCAATAATACTGTATTTTGAGTAGCTTGCACCATATATTTATTCCATATCATAAAGTAACAACTTGCTGTATAAATCATCCTAAGAGAAAAATAAAATCAGCCCCAATATATATAGTATATAAATATTAGATCTATTATTAGTTTAGTTACATAATTATAATTATTAACATAATATATTAACTAATACTAGTTAAATAGATTTTTAAAAGATGAAAAAAAATGCCTTCATCCAGTACCAAAATGAGAGCGATGCTTTTAGATTGGATATCACCACTAAGAAGACCATCTTCATTCTGACTATCTACTGATTTCACTTGGCAGAGGAACCTAAGTAAGACCTTGGAAAAGAATCTCAAATTTCATAAATGGGTTTGTATGAGAAAAGTTATTATCTTGGTCTCAGTCTGTTAAAAAGAGAGAATATTTAAACCAGCACTTTGAATGTGCCTGAAATTTAGGTGACTGCTGCAGTGACAAAAAAAATGTGCACAGTGATGTCACAGCCTTTTCTACTGGTGTCTCATTATTTTCCATGTACGTCATGAGATTGGTAAGCGATGTCATCCCTCCCCATCCATGGACCTTTTTGCATGCATATGTGAAGAAAATATGGAGCAGCTTTTGAAACAGCTATACCAGCTAGAAAAAAATATGCAGTTGCTTTAACAATTCAAGGAGAGGTCCCTTGTTTATTCTTCCTGACACTGTGAAACACCTGTTTGGAACCTTTGCACAGCCCTATTTTCTAATGTTTGGTGAATATTGTGAATAATACTCAGTTACTATGCTACCACCCTCATGTTAATGAGTTAGATAACTCTTTAATTGGTTCAAATTTGTTGAATTAATCTATCTCATTCTACACATAAATTATGTTGCTTTTCTTTAAAATGGTATGTATATTTTAGATTTGGCAGTCTTGGAGCATTTCAGCAAAATAATACTATACCACTGCCCCTTGAGTAAGTTTTATGTCTACCTTCTATGTATATTAATGTTAATTTATTTTAAAAAGTAGTAAGTCCTCGTATATGCAGATGAGTTTTCTGTTTTGCTCAATGACATTTTTTTGTTATTACTATTGAATCCTTTCAATAAAACAATTATGTCTTAAAATATATTGCAGGCAAGCATCCTCAGACTACTGCCTTTCAAGTATGAATTTCAGTTCTCATAATCCCAAATCTGTATGGTTGTTGAGATTATGAGAACTAAAGTCCAACACATCCAGAAACGTGAATTTAGATATAGATTCAACATTCACAAACTATGAAGGTAAATAATTGGCAGTTAAGGTATGATATGTATTTAGTTATTTTATGCTATTTCAATTTGATTAAAGCTAAGGAATATACAGTCACTAATCTGCACAGTAACAATATAAGAGTTTAAAAACAATAAGTATAACCTTTTACAGTAAGTACAACAAAAACTTCAGTGTACTATGCAATATGTGTAGTGAGGCATCTCATTCAGATAGCAGAGCAAGAGTCATTTCATCTAGTCCCCAAGGCCCTCTGAGTCTCCAAGGTCTAAAAGCTTTCAGAAAATAATGTATTATTTCCAGGGCCAAGCTATTCCATAGGAGAAGAAGCCCCTCCCTATGTCAGTTTCTGAGCACCCTCCTGGCAGAACTCTCAATAACAGGGAATCTCAGTCACCATTTCATGTACATTGAATGGGCAGATGCTACTCAGAATAGCCGGTCTTGAAAATAATCAGGTAACCCAAGCTTTTTAGATAATGACTACTTCTGTTTGCAAAAAGGACACTATTTCTGGATACTGTGGAAATTAAGAGCAAAGAAGAATAAACAACGGCAAAATAACCAAGGTCTCCTTCAAATCAAGATTAAGTAATGTAAACAGTATGTATAATTGTATTGTTCATGTTAATAAAACTAAAGTTTGTTGCTCAACTAATCTTCGTCAGACTAATTTATAAAAAGTACAGCTGCTGTGAGAAATCTGAATTACCTTGAAGATTTGGCAATTCCTCTGAGTAGGATGAATCCCCATCTGAAAACTAAAATCCTGCAGTTTGGAGACTACTTCAAGTTAAGCTCTATTCCTGGTGATTGCATGGATGTTTAAATACATTTTTCTTACCAGCAATACAACAGTGGTTTGCCATTGCCTTCTTCCAGGACTGACTTTTGACATCCCAGTCTTTACCAACAGAAAAGAATATTCGGAACTCAGGATTGAACTGTGGGGTCCTTGGTGCTCTCTGCACTGTTTAATGATATAGAAAACCTTAGCACTAATGAATTACCTAATTTGGTAATGAAATGTATGCAAGAAAACAACCAAGTACAAAGAGCACTAAGGACCCCCATCCCAGTCTGTCTGTCCTGGGATTTCCTGATAGTCTCCCAAGAATTAATACTAAATAGGATCGGTCCTGTTTAACTTTTTTATATAATTGAAAACTGGACATATGCTACCACTTGCTGTAATAAGATTAAAGGTACAGAGATATAGTATATCTATTATAGATTATATATTACTCACTATCTTTTTCCCAACATTTACAATTCTTAAAAATTCTCAATATTGCACCAAATCACACTTGATTCATTTGCATAGAACTGCTAGGTATAATTTGCAACTGTTATTTCATTTTTTCCTGTCGAACAGAATTATCTTAATAGTTGGATACATTGAAATTCTGGTGAGGACATGATAAAGTAGACATCGGTGAAGGAGAGGGACTGCATTACAGCTAAAATTAGCAGCCAGATGGTAGATCCTGGTTCATAAAATCTCTCCAGAGAAGGGAGAGATCATGAGATGGTCCAGACAGCTGATCCTCATGAGGAGATTGTAGGAACTGAGGCTTTTGTGGTCCGTATGTGAATTGAACATCTGGGAGTCAAGGGATTCCAACAAAGGTCACAGTCATAATCTACCCTAAATGGACACAAAGTATATCCAAGCCTCAATTTTTAATCATTTTTGGAATTCCTTTTTACTACTTTTCAAATATTAATAACTTTTGGAATAGCAAGTTTGATGACATTCACTGAGCAAATTTTCTTCAATCCTTAGTGAAACAAGTTTTCATTACAATTTAAGGATGTGAAAAAAATATTGGAAAAAACAACTCTTGTTTCTTTCTGTGGTCTCAGGGCCATCATTACTTCAACCTACCCGGAGAGTTCCAGTGATGATCTGTAGATATTGTTTACAAAGCATTTTTACCATTCTAGCAATATGTAAACATGGCTACAACAATTACAAAAAGAGTGAGCACACTGTATGTTCACAAATGCACCTGGAAAGAGGCTTTTAATTGCAAAAGGAATGATATCTTTGTATCTAAGAAAATTTCTCTCCATAGTAGTGGGGTTGCAAATGGTCATACAAATTCACATATCATGGTGTAAAAAACATGGATGCTGGGGAGATGGTCAAATTTATTTTGTCTCCTTTTGTATAGAGCAGGAAGAAAGAACTTTTGTTTTTCCAGGATGACAGGAGTTTAGGATGGGGTATTGAGTGAAACCTATTCTTTCCACCCTTTTGTTGATCATTGAACAGGAATGCTGTTTGATACACTTGATTTTCAGTGTTTTATTTATTATATTTATTTAATTGATTATTAATTGTAAGCTAGCAATAGAAGAGAATATTTTTAGCTCATGGTTGAATTATGGAGTCAAGCCAAGTCTAAAAAACAGTAACATGGCATTCAGTTAAACTAGCCATCAACAGACACACAGAGATAAATAATACCTACATACTAGCCAAAAGAGACAATAAAAATACAAAAAGTAAACAAAAAGATCAAAACATCTCCCCAGCAATCAACACCCAGATGAGGAGAAATTAACACCAAGATTAATATTAGATCAACAATCAAGACGCAAACAACATCCCAATCAAGGAACTACCCAACAAGCCAACAGTAAACAACAACCCAATCAAGGAACCAGCAAGACCACTCCCACCAACATGAACAGGGCAAGCCACTAGTGTATAAAATGACAGCAAACCCCACTCACTGCTAGCACTGATAATGTTACCTAGTTTGGTAATGAAACTTCTGCAAGAAAACAACTATGGTCTGAGTGTATCAAGAGCCCCATAATTGTAAGCTGCCCAGAGTTCCTTTTCAAAGTAAGATGGATAAATAAATAATATCCTGTCTTTATTATTTTAATAAATAACTCAAGGAGGCAAACATAACCAATACTCCTTCCTCCTCCTATTTTCCCCACAATGACAATCCACCGAGGTGGGTTGGCTGACAGAGAGTGACTTGCCGAAAGTCACCCAGCTGGCTTTCATGACTATGGCAGGCCTAGAACTCATGGTCTCCTGATTTCTAACTTGATGCTTAACCATTAACTGTTTCTTAGAAGCAGGAAAACAATTATAGGTCAGTTTAAAATTGCTTTGTGAAGAATTGGAGAATAGAAAGGTGGTGTGATGTATATTATCTGTATAACAAAATGCCATTTTAGATGCATCATTAGAAAAATGGTAGATCCACAGGTCAAATGGGGAGACATTTTTGTTCATTCTGACAAGATATAAATTAGAGTGGAACCCCCTACAGAATTGATTTTCTTATGTGGGTGTAGGACTTTGACATATCGTGGACATGCAAGGCGCCGTGACAGAGTAATAGTTCCTATAATATAATATTGTACAGTAATTTGCCATATCCATTTATACAATCAGCACAGTTGCAATCCAGCCAAAATTAAGCACATCTAATACCTCATTCCTTGCCATTACAGAATTAAATTTTAATTGCAATATTAAGCTCTCTAATAAAAAGCAATAGAATTTAAAAGTACATTGGGTAATGTCCCAAACAAACCTATTTCATGCAAGTTAGAGAAAAATTACTAGAAGCAAATTATGTTGCCTTTATCTCAATTTGTTTCAGATTTTTTAATATATATATTCAAAGAGATAAAGTGAATGAGAAATATGGACAGATTTGTCTTTACAAATGATGTAAGGACAAAAGCAGCCGCAAAATGTAAACTTAATTAACTTAATACAGAGATGTACAATGCAGATTATACTTTTATTAGCTTTTTTATTTAATTTGATTTTGGTGCCACTTGCATGAAACTGGGTTGGAAGTTTAATAATAAGGAAATCATGCAGAAAAGCAGGGAGCTTTAATAGAAAGATTGACAAATATTTTTGTCATGTCTATTTTACTTCTAGAAATATGGTGTCTCACTTTTTATTATCTTTTAAGTGTCAATTATTACCATAAAAACAGAAGGTCTAATCATGCTTTAATATCTGCCTAGTACTTTCAGTTATGCTGTCATGGTTCCAACAGACAGAGAGAAATAAAGCAGAACTCCGAGGCTTGCAAGTTCCTCAAAGAACATGTTTATTGATACAAAGTATCGGCACATCAAAAGTGAAACCAAATGTGAATAGACAGGTAACAATCCCCAATACAAAGTTAAGAAATCCACCCCTAAAGCTATGCAAGCTACTATGTTCCCCAATACATCTTCTTGGTGGGCTTTTCACGAAATGCCCAGCCTGCAGTTCCAGGAGTAGCCGATGACCTTGGTTCCCACAGGAGAAAATCTGTTTAGTCTAGCAAAGCACCTGGTATAACCCCCTCCCTCTGTGCTATGTGTCAACTGAAAATGAGTAGGGAAAATGGCTGCAGCCACGCTCATTTTCAAAGTTGACATATGCCAGGGGTGTCCAAACTTTTTTCAAAGAGGGCCAGATTGGATGAAGTGAACGTGCTGGAGGGCCGAACATTTTTCTGAACATTCTTTGAACCATTACAATTAAATGCAAATGAATTATTTTATGCCTCTTTCCTCTCCCTCTCTTTCCTCTTTCTCTCTCTCTCTTTCCTTTCCCTTTCCTCTCCCCTCTCTCTCTTTCTCTTTCCTCTCCCCCTCTTTCTCTTTCCTCTCTCTCTTTCTCTTTCCTCTTTCTCTTTCTCTTTCCTCTAACTTTCTCTTTCCTCTCTTTCTCCTTTCTTTCCTCTTTTCTTCTCTTTCCTCTTTCCTTCCTTTCTCTTTCCTTTCTCTCTT
>NW_015386500.1:215994-218355 GCF_001527695.2 Protobothrops mucrosquamatus | reverse complement strand
GGGGCTGCAGCTTACGGCAGGGCTGGCCCACTCAGCAAAGGCTCCAGGGGGTTGCTCCCAGCGGGGATCCCAGGGCTTCCCCGCATGGCTCCCCAGCCACGTGCGCCTGGGACGGGGCCAGCCCGGGAAAGGGACTTCCTGGCCACCCTTCTCCCAGGGGGCGGGACACCCAGGCGCAGGGCCAATGAGGAGCCCTGCGAGGGGGCAAGTCCCATGAGAGAGAGAGAGAGAGAGAGAGAGACAGAAGTGCAAGTGCCTCTGTCTCTCTCTCTCTCTCTCTCATGGGACTTGCCGGAGGGCCGTGGGAGGGCCGGATTTACATAGAGCAGGGAGGGCTGTTCGAGGGCCGGATTAAACCGGGCCGCGGGCCGCAAATGGCCCGCGGGCCGGACTTTGGACATGTCTGACATATGCAATTAAACATGTTTTTTAAAAACAAAATCATTGAAATCTGACATAACACTAGTCATTCAACAAGAATTGCAGAAATGACATGAAAGATATTTTAAAATTCTAATAAGATGAAGGGAGGTTTAATAAGGGGTTATTGTTTTTTTAGTGTATTCACTACAGGAGCAGTATTTCTGCCTTGTGTCTTTGAAGTAAGAGGATTCCTCTTGCAGGCTTAAAGGAAAATAGGTAGGAGGCTCTTCAAATCATTTATTTTTAAGACAAATCTGTTCAAATGGAATGACATCCATTTTATCATATGTACGATAATGATTGGTTCTTGCTGAACTTCTGCCTGGATTAGGAAGCTGGAGAGATGACACTTTCAGATTGAATGCCACCAGAAATAACTATTTTTGCTGGTTAAAATGGGCATTGATTGTGAATAGCAAGTCCTGTAGTGATAATGTCCACTGAGAATTTTATCAGAGTTCTTCTGATTAGTCCATCATTATAATGTCCTTATAAACATGATTTCTCCCTCCAACCTTTTGTATGGAAATTTATATCATGACCAAGTAACTATAGAACACTTGGCCAGATTGCTTAAAAGTCCTTTTTCTCACCCTTCTGTTGAAAAACAAAATCTTAATTCCAATACTGAAAAAAAACACAATTGCTGCAAGTTGGCAGAGACCATTTAAGCCACAGGTTCAATCCCTTGCTCAGTGCAGGGATCCAAATTAAAGCATCTGGACCAGTGATATACTGGACCACCAGTAAAAGAGAGACTGCTGCAACCTTCAGTTATTAGTTCCCTTATCTAATTATTCTTATTATTAGGATTTTTTTTCTATTGAAATCTAACTGGGGCTAATTTCTTCGTTGTCCTTCTCTAAAACTTCTTTAATTTCTCTTACACCTTTAAAAATGTAGTGTCCAAATCTAGATACAAGATACAAGATCAGGTCTGATCAAAGCAGAATGAAGTTAAAATGTTACTTCTTATCATTTATAAATTATACTTCAAATTAGAAATTATACCTTTCTTGTTACAACCTAAAATTGCATTTACCTTTACAGGTACATCACACTGGCAAATCATGTGCAGTCTACAAATAATTATTATTCAAGCTATTTTGAAGTAGTATCACCCATCCTGCAACCATGTATTTGTTTCCTAAGTGAAAATCTTATTTGCCTTCCTTCATGAAAACCTTTCACTTCTTTGTGTTAAATTTCATTCTGCTGCTTTCAGTCAATTTCTCCAACTTACCAAGTTTATTTTAAATTTTATTTCTGTCTTCTAATATATTAGGTTTGTCATGTCAATTTGATTTAATGCCTCTTTGATGTTCTCCCCATACAAGAAATGTCCACAGATCTTAATGCCGGCTGGAAGAGCCAAGTTCTAGTCCTCCCATAGGTATGGAAGTCAATTTTGAACCAGTTACTCTCTGTCAGGAACAGGATTAGGAATAATAATAATGTATCATCATTGTTAGTTTCATGCAGCATTCAGAACAGAGACTGAAACTAAGTGCAAAGCAACAAGGATCACAATACTGAGATTATATATTAGCTTTCAAGTTGAGGCCAAAAAGGGATGAATTCTAAACCTATTTATTCCAATCAAGATCAAAGTTAAAACATATTTTGTGAAAAATTAATATTGTTTTTACAAAAGAAAAGTGCCATTAAAATTTATGACAAGAACAAAAATGGCAAGTGTCATTTCCATCTTAAATATGTATATCCCAATAGAACATTTCAAATCTTCCCACCCAATTTCTGAAAAGTAAAAGTTTGCATTTCCAAATCTGTTGATAGCCAGGGTATTTCTGACAATTTTCAAGTTCACCTACATGTTTTAATAAACCAGTTGTATTAACAGTAGTATCTAGACAACACATGACCCATTGGGTCATCCTTTCAGAGCTATTTCCTTACTTAAACAGAGAAATATAATGA
>NW_015386500.1:199186-215414 GCF_001527695.2 Protobothrops mucrosquamatus | reverse complement strand
ATCACAAATAGATTGCTATTATTAAAGAACAAAATATCATTTTATTACAGAAGAAAGATTCATAGAAAGACAAATACAGATGCCTTTTGTTTAACACTTTTGATGACAAGTTTGTGATTGATCTGCCATTCTTTAAGAATACTCTAATATGTTCACTTCTTTTTCCTCGAGTTAAAGTGACATACATACCATGCTGAAAGGCCAGTTTCTCCAGATAAATCAGCACATTCTCTATGGTTTATCCTTGTGCTTTATGGTTAGTGAGAGCAAACCGTAACTATATTGGGAACTATATTGGGAACCATAACTACTAAAGAGGGACATCTTCACCTTCTGATTAATTGAGTATAAGTCTTGGAATCATGACAATTTCATTTTTGAATGCGCCAATGTTTATGTTTGCTACAGTGAGATTCTTCTGGAGTTCTTCACTATCGTCCATGTTTCATTGAGAAGCCAAATTTAATGAGCCAAATTTCTCATTAAAATGAGGGAGATCCTATCTTCAATTCCTGTTTATGTGGTTGGCAGTGCAGAGAATTCAACTGAATCAAGGAATTCTGTTGAAAAATGCTGCTGGTTCCATTGAGTTGTAGAAAGTTATGAAAGACAATTTAAATGTAAGATCACTCTATCTCTTGAGGGCTAGGGTGGGACTAGTATCCCTGATATCTGGTGGCCAAAGGAAGGGTTGGTCTCAGTTTCAGAGTAGGAAACAATTCAAAAATGAAACAGGTATAGGCAAGGATTAAGGTATAGTGGCTAATGTATTTGACTGACATCAAAGAGATCCAGTTTCTACTCCAACTGCAGCCACAGCAGCTCACTTGTTCACTTTTAACCTAGCGTACCTCATAGGGTCGTGGTGAAGAAATATAGACAGATAGAGCACTATGTATGTGCCTTGAGTTCCTGAAGAAAGATGGGATATAGATATACGTGCATGTTTGTGTGCCAAAGAAGTGACACATAAAGCAATAAAAATATCCACGCCTTTCCTTGTGCACTTAAAACTGTTGCTTCTATAAGAGCACACAATGACTCAATTCTATGTTGCTGGATTGGGGAGGGAGTGAAGGATTGCAAGTCTGCCTGGGAAACTATCACAGAACATTAAGAATAAAGATCACATGACTGCAGCAGCAGCCAGTAGCACTGAAGCAGCCATGACTTTCCCAAAATTCAATCCCCTGGGAGTTATGGGTCCTGGATTTTGGACACATTCTTTAAGTTAGTGCAATTGAAGTACCCTGCTTAAAAAATTATTGCCTTATGATGCACTGTTTCATCCAGGTCAAGGTCATGACAATCAGATATTACTACTGCTATGTATTTTAATGTCGGTGTTATTGTAATTGTTATTATTTTTTACAAATGTTATTCATAACCCAGAGACACTTGGAGAGATGGGCGGCCATGTACATTAAATAAATAAATTTACACAATGCTCCATATAATGGGGGGGGAGGGAAAGTCTATTTCTTCTACCTGATTTCTTTAAAAATATGTTTCTTCAAAGGTTCCATATAAGAAAGAGTGAGTGGAAAGAAAGGGTGAGGGCTGGGAAAAAAAAAAAAGAAAGGAGGAGGATAAGCTAAACATAATGGCAAAAATATTTTAATTTATCGCTTTTGCCTTCTCGCCAAGGTCAACCAAGGTCAGCTATGCAGAACACCCAAATATCTAACTACAAACTGAAGATAAACAGTAACCCTAACCCTATCTTTAATTCTTTGTTAGAGAAAAACTTTTGTTATTATCATTTTTAGAAGTTCCAGACAGCTTTCTGCACTCCATCTAATGTTTTGAAAACAAAAATAGTTGAATGCTTATCAAATATTTTAATTTTCTTTTCTTCTTTTCTGTATCAAACACTTTTGGGGCATCTTTAAAATACTATGGAAAAGGTATAATACTGTATGGAACTTTATCTTTTCAGTTCAATGTTACCAGTTGGCTGGGCTTTCTTTAACATTTATGCCTTCACAATAAATGGCAGAAAATCATTTGCTATATAAAAAAGAGAGGTCAAAAAATTGGGCCTTTTCCCTATCTAGCTGATTATCTTCTGGCAAGCATAATACATTAGTGCTTCCACAAGAGAACAAGCTAACCTTTTCCCTCTTGTCCTGGAATTCCTGCAATGTGTAAATTGAATTAAAAGTGATATTTTAGGTACATGATTTTGTTCTGAAGAATGTTATTAAATTTCATTAAATTAGTTATAGAGGTGTCAACAGACCTTCCAGTTTTCCAACTGACCTACTCTGTTCTCAGCAACACTCAAATACTATTTACTCAGCTAATAATAATTTTTAATAACTTTTTACCTTTTCCTATCTATATATGGGGAGATACAGTATAGAGATAAAACCTCCTGTGTGGAAGTTTTAATCACAAAAGAAAAAACTGCAAAACACTGTTGTGCTCAAAGTGTTAGACAGGGCATTGGAACTACATTCATATGAAAGAAAGTTATCTGTAACCTATATCTAAAGGGGGCATCACCTTCATGTTTGGTGCCCTCAAGCCCACTTTTTATGTGCTATAGTCTAACCCAGGGGTAGGCAACCCCTGACTCTTTTATGACTCGTGGACTTCAATTCCCAGAATTCCTGAGCCAGCATGGCTGACTCAGGAATTTTGGGTATTGAAGTCCACAAGTTATTAAAGAGACAAGGTTGCCTACCCCTGGTCTAAACATATGAAGGACACACTTGGAAGCAGTGAGGATCCTTCAGAGTAGTAGAAAGAGTAAAGCAGGGGGAACACACAACAAGGAAAGAAAGAACTACAATAAGTGACATCAGAAAAGAGAGAAGGATCCAGAAAAGGAGAAGGCAAGAACAAAGAGAATGACAAAGCGCAGGGAATCATGAAAGAACAAAGATGAGGAAGCAGGAAAAATAATAATAAAATATCAGTCAAAGAGAAACCACTTGGAAAGATAAGTAAGAATGTTGCATGTGTTCATGTAATTTGCTTGTTCTGATTTGTACCCCCATCCCCATGGAAGCTCAGGGATAGCTATGTCTATATGAAAACCAACCCTAACAATATCAACCAAGATTATACAGATAGCTGCATTGGCAACACAATCCTTGCAGCAAGTTGCCAAACAAAACTTCAAAGACAGACACTTTAGAAGAGATATAGGATGAGGATTTAGCATACATAAGATATTTCATGCAATGAAGTTCTCTCACAATCTTGGAAATGTTTGGTCACAATTTTTAATAAACCTATATTTCTCTACTGCTTAGGAATAGAAACAGCTGTATGTTCAAAATAAGCATGCATGTACACTAAATAGAATCAAGGTGGGATTATCTTGAGTTTCTTTCTTACCTCTGCTCCCTTTCCTGGGCTAAGTTATCCATTTTTTTGAAGAATTCCTTATTCAAAGCTATTTCCATACTCCACTGTAGAACACAGTGAATAACAATGTATCATTCTGTAAAACATTCATTGTAGCAAATATTCACTGCTATACAGTAACAACATCAGTTACTTCAGATAAAAACATATAGATCAAGATTGTTGCAAAGTTTCTAGAAATAATTATATGTACAACACTGCCTCAAATGTTTAGAATCATAGAGTTAAAAAATCAGCACAGACTTCCTTTAAGAAAAAAATCAGTTGATGTTTGGGCATAACAAACTCTCATACATAAATCATATATTTTTATCATAATATGAGATTTTGTTTTAAAAATCCATAAAACAGTGTTTCTCAAACTTTCTGCAATTACAGCCCACTAAACAAACATTTGGAAAATGCACCAACCCCCTATTTAAAGTAAATCTCTTCTCTAGAAATTGTTATATTTGAAAGCCTGAGAATTCAGTGAATAAAATGATTAGAGTTCCATTTTTACACCTTCTCATCCTTTATGCCTTTTAAAACTAATTTTTGTTCCAAAAACTTTAATTCATTGAATGTTCTTCAGTAGAAATCTCTAGGGGAGGAGAACCTGTAGCCATATGGCATCCCATTTTGTCAAATCAAATCAGAACTTTTATTTATGGTCCCCGACCAATTAATCCCATTTTTAGATATTCACTTTGGTAATTTCTACTTGGTCTTTTCTTTGAGGGTTTAATTATTTAAGATCACAGTTCCACTTAGCATAGCACATGTGAACTCACAGTCGGCAACTACATTTGTAATCTGTACTCTATTGCCAGCTTTCTGAATTTTAATACCAACTTTGTATGCTTCAGTGAACTGGGTTCCAGAATTTCATCTGCTTTCATGAACCATTTTCTGGAAGTGAATGGCTAAGTGGAAGGGCTAAGTTGTGAAAGGTCCCTGATTGGCCAGCTGATTGGTCATGAATGTAGGGAGGCTGTGATGTTGGACCCACACAGAATTGTTTGAGAATCAATGCAATAAACCCATGTGTCAATTAAAGCAATATATCTGTTTGTTTTAATCATTTTTAAAAATAGAAAAATAGGACTTGCATTCTGCAACAAGTGTGGTAACATTTTCTTCAGTACAATCATTTATGTAAAAAAATATATCATTTGATATTAGCCTCATAATGAAACTAAGTGAAAATATATATAAAATTTGTTCAAACTTCTTAACATTAGAAACTTGAACATACATTGCTGGTAGATTGCATGGGAAAGCTTTAGGACTAATTCAGTCACATACTGCAGATAAAGGCAGGAAAATACGAACTTGCTGTTTTGTCTTGGCAAAGCAGAATGATAGTAATTGTTTTGTTTTCTCACTGGCATTTCCAGCCTCACTTACTAATGCAACTTCTGTAGCAGTTACTCTCTGGCACAGAAACCCCAGAAATGCTACCAACTCAGATTTTAGGAAGCTGCTTCTAATCAGAATATTGCTATCTGCTAACTGTTGCTTCCCTAAATTGTGTTCCAGTAGAATTCACAGAATTTTCCAGCCGGAGTGGGAAGAAGAATAAAGTTCTTAATAGTTCTTAATCCCAATCACTTCATATTCTTAAAATGCTATCAGCAAAACTTGAAGAGGTTTCCACAGATAAGCAGACTCCTACAGTCTTATTCAAGTGATACAAAAAAACCACATGAAGACATCCTATGAGCCCCCTTTCTCTCTGTTAGCATATTAGAATATCAGAGCTGTATAAGTGAAAAGTGTCTTCCTGCAGATAACTTGACTCCACTTGCGGATAGCAACACAGTGCAGCTCAGTGGAGGGGAGGAGCTTGTGTTTGTATCACTAGAATATAGACTCATAGCACTTCAGATTCTGCATGGATACTATCCCCAGTTCTGAGAGATGGAATTGCCAATAAAGGAGAATATTTGTAGCACAAAGTTGAAATGAGGGGTCTGTGGTGCTCTCTGAGCTTGGTTATTTTCTTGCAGAGGTTTCATTACTCAAAGTAGGTAATATTTTCAGTGCTAGCATATGGAATTGCCCTCCCCAGAAGAATTAAGTTCACATCACTGAAGTAGACAGGGGCACGGTATTTATTCCTCACTGATGGGGTTGAAGGTTTTAAAGGATGGAATGGATACATTAAGGCATCTTGATCCTCATTTTAGCAAAAAAAAGAAAATAACAAAGACCAGTTGCTTTGTAAGCCACCCAGGGTCACCTTGCAGCGATATAAGTGACATAATAAATTTAATAAATAAAAATAAATAAAACTGTTAGAAGTTACAATAGACCTCCCCAGAGCTACTTACAACCATGTTTCAAAGTTATAACAGCCGACCCTCCCCCTGCAGTCATGTGATTGCATTTTGGGGCACTTGGCAACTGACCTACATTTATGGCAATTTGCAGCGGTCCCACAGTCATGTGACAGTAATTTATGATTTTTTTTAAAATGGAAACCAGGATTCACTTCTGGTTTTCTGCAGAACAAAATGCCCAGTGGGTACAGTGGGTTTGCTTAACGGTTCCTGCCTTTGTTATTGACTGCGGTGTTCATTTAATGACCACTGCAAAAAAGGTTAAATATTATTTATGAGAGCTGCAAAGAGGCTGCTAAGGATCTAAGGTAACTATGACATATTCCCTGTCTTTGATTTGTGACTTGTTATGTCACGTAAACTAAGCTAATTGTGGTGTACTCTAAAGCCTTCTTTAAAAATGATATAATGTAATATGTGAACCTTGATTCATTCTTTCTGTTTCTGTCCCTTCCTCTACTTCTGCTCAGTTTGAAAGGAACTCTAGTCTCCAGTCTTCCTTCCAAGTCTTTTGGCTATATGTAGGATTCATTCTTTGGACTTTATATTATGTGAAACAGTTCTGAACGTCAGTTTTTGGCATGCCTTTTCCATTGGAGACTTGGCAGGAGTCTATTTCTATTTCAATTCTTTTCTAATACCCATAAGTGACTTTGATTTGCAAATTATTTGATTTTTTCTTTTTCCTTTTTCTTCTTTCATCCATAAAAGAAACATAGAGGATAATGCAATAAGAATTCTCAGAGGTGTTTATCTATTCTATCTGCATTTAAGCCATTCTCAAGAAATTTAAAGGAATAGTTGATGAATGTTAGTGGAGAGGTGAATACTTTTCAAAGTTTTCAACTTTCTTTGTATGAGAAAATAGATATTAATAAATGTGAGAGAAAGGAACCTCTTCTTAGAAACATCATTCAACAGGGAGATTTTTGATACTTGCAATATTTCAGAAAATATTCCAAAGAAAGAAAATAGTTTGCTTTTGAAACGAGGGATATTAGAGATACACAGCTAAAGGGTATTTGAATATTTCATGCCATTTATAATGCTTCAGTCTTAGAAAAATACATCAAATGATCCAAGTCTTGTAGAGAATTTTAGAAATAAGGAGGGGAAACAATTAGTGCTGACTTTTTTGCAGACTGAAAAAAATCACAGAGAATGAGAGAAGAGATAGAAAAAATTGCCCAAATGTATACTTATATCCCTCCAAATGCTATGGATTAGTTTTCTAAGAGTGATTAAAAAAAGTTTAAGGGAAAAAATAGGTTGATTGCTTCAACAATAATTATATCCTTCAATAGGTGAACTTTATACTTGTACTTATACTTGTAACTTTTGCTCAGCTACATCATCTGTAAATACTCTGCTTGCTTGGGTATTCTTTTATAATATTATAAAAGTGAGTATTTTATTTTGTTTTGTTTCAGACCAGTTTTCTACCCAAGGATTTTCTCTACTCAAAGATGTTCACTGACCTCCTGATAATTTGCTGTGGCTCAGATTCAACCAATACACATCTTTATTTCTGTTTTTCAAAAACAAATACAGTATTCCCTTGTTACTAAACATGCAATTTTTTAACTTGTGTGTGTATGTGTATTTCTCATTAGGGCTGTTCAGTGGTAGGATTCAAATATATGAACAACTGGTTCTCTGTGTGGATGTCGTTTCCGGAAGTCCATTCTGGGCGTGGGCAACAAAAAATTAGCTACCGGTTCTGCCAAAGTGGTGCGAACCGGTTGAATCCCTTCACTGCGGTTGTTTCTGTTGTATTAAACTTATTTCTAAAAACGTCAGGATTGTCCTGAATATGGAAAACAGATAGGCCTTGATTTACAAACCTATTGGAACCTGATCATTATATCACATGTCATGATGGTCTTTAAATGAGGCACTCACATGATCACCTTATTTCAGGGGTCCTCAACCTTAGCAACTTTAAGACTTGTGGACTTCAACTCCCAGAATTCCTCAGACAGCAAAGCTGGCTGAAGAATTCTGGGAGTTGAAGTTCACAAGTCTTAAAGTTGCCAAGGTTGAGGACCCCTGCCCTATTTAATGACCCCCATCCCTGCTGTCTTATCATGCAAGTCTTTAAGCACATAGTGCCTCAGAGGAGAGGCCCTGGGAGCACAAGCACAAGACCGAACTGCAACACCTCCCCAGCTCACACATGGCCTGTTCAGGAGAGTGCATTGGGATTGGAGAGGAGACTATTCTGCCCCTCGGCCTTCCTGCAGGCTGTGTGGCACCATCCCAGAAGCAGGCACCATTTCAGAACAGAGACATTTCATTGTGGCCACTCCCAAGTTGTCACCCACTTCCAGTACAGAGTCCCAAAAGTGCTTTTCCAAAAAAGCAACTGGATTTTCTTGGTTTTTCCTTTGAAAACATTTTGAAAACATTAAAAAAAACAAATAACAGTTGTCTTTTGGAAAAAGCACTTTCGGGACAACCATGACCTAGATGACGGAGAATCTCCATAGACTTCCAGGACAAAACCACACAGCCTGCACTGTGTTGGAAGACTGTATGGCACAGTGGCTTTTTCCAGAAGGAGATCTATGGTAAAAGTTAAATGATTGATTAGTGAAAGGGGGTGGGGAAGATGGTATGAGACCCAGTGTGATCAGAAGCAGTCCCAAGGCCTGTGGAGACCAGTAGGGTAGAATCGGGGGTAGGGGATGTAGATAGGCAGGAGGCACTGTAGCACCCCTGCAGCCAATTTTAAGGGCCCAAATAGTATATATAAAACATATCATGATCCAAAATGATAGTTAAAGAATTAAAATATAATTTTAAAAAGAGCAATAGAGCAATGAAGATGGTCCTCCACAATACTTGCTTAAATCTATCTCTTTTATATCCTCTTGAGTTTCTTCTGTATATGCTGAATTGACACTTTCAGTTGAATAAACATAATCATGATATATAATTTAAAAAAGAGGTGAGAGAAACAAGGGGCTGGGTGGAAAGGTTACTAATCCAAATATAGATTACTTAGAGATATATTCCAAGTACTTTATCAATTAGCAATTGTGATATATTAAAAACCAATTATGTTTGTTAAAATCTTCTAATAGCCTGAAGCTTGTTGATGCATGTGAGTTTGGCAGTCTCTTGCCCTATAAAGCTGGCATGGTTTTGTTGTTCTAAAACAGCTACTCTGAGATCTTTAACTGAGTGTCCTGGGAGGTTGAAATGTTGTGGTATGACTTTAGCCTTGTATGGAGTCTTAATGTTATATTTTATCCTTTAATTATTTTGTTGAAAGTCTGTCCTGTTTGCCCAACATAGAATCCAGAGACTGCTGGCAGGTGACTCTCTAATCTGATATGTGTAGAGCCTGTGATGGTGTTGTTGGTGTAAATGTGGGAGCAAAATCACCCTTGTGCAGAATTCCACTTAGTAGCCTCTGCTACAAAAATACAGTGTTTAAAATACTCAAAATATTTTATCTCCTTTTTCTTATATAGCATCTTTCGGTATAACTGTGCCATGTGGTAACTGTGCTGCACAGCTTTTGATTTTTTTTGAAACTTGTCATGAGTATCCTCCTTCCCTCCTGCTGCACCTTTGTGTGGTGCACAATTTTCACAATTTAGCCCTGGGTAAAGTAGACATCTGGGTTTGTTATAGGATTTAGATATCATTGGCATCATTGCTCCATTGTTTCTTGTTGTACTTGAGAATGTGTTTCAGATTGGATGGTTGTCTGTTTACAAAGATAGGGCCTGCATAGGGAAATGTAGTGTCATTGTCCAGTATGGGTTACTACCTTATTAATAATGTGTTGGAATGACTGAGCTGTGAAATGTAGGTGAAGACCAGCAGTTTTCTCTGTTGTTCTGCTTTTGAGCTCTGTCTTTTAATTGTTTTTTCTCCTCGGAATTGATTTGGCTTTGTTGATTTGCCTATTGATCTTACTGAGTGGATAGTTCAGTCTCCTAAATGCCTGGTTTAATTGTATCAGATAAGCAGTGTTGTCAAGTGGTTCAGAACAAACGCAGTAGTGTAACATAAAGGCTTGCTCTAGATGGGGTGGTGTGTTTCTGATGGAAGCTGGAAGCATGTAGATACGCCTGGCAATCTCTGGGTGGTTATGCAAATCTAGTTTCCTAGTAGAAACTTCACTCCCCTGCTGATTTTTGCTTCTGTACTTTCTTCATTCTTCCTTACCATATATGGTATTTGTTTGTCTTTTGCTATTATCTAAGGGATAGCACGTTTCATATTGCTCTTCCTTTGAAGCATAAAATAGATGTAATCCACACATCCATAATAAACCATCAACAACATTAATATTTTCAGTTTTTTAACTAGGGATTATTCTGACACAATAAAATTTTATTTATACCAGGGGTGTCCAACCTTGGCAAATTTAAGACTTGTAGACTTCAACTCCCAGAATTCCCCAGCCAGCTATGCTATGCTTTTCTGGCTGGGGAATTCTGGGAAATCAAGCCCACAAGTCTTAAAGTTGCCAAGGTTGAGCACTTCTGATCTACACCAAGACTTGACTTTTAAATGGACAGGATTGACATTTATAATGAACTAGGTGGTCAATAGCTATAATGCTTTGGAAGATGACGATGGAAACTAGACTATGTTAAAATTTCCTGATTTCAGGAGGAGAGGATTAGAAATATTTGCAGGGTTACTTTGTTTGTAAATTATATGAACTCTATTTTTAGGACTTACACTATTGTGTAAGATGCCAGTTGATGTAATAGTTATTGGAGGTAGACATAAAGTGAAGAGGATTTACTTTGCTGTTATTTTCACTCACAGTTTTGTTGTCCATCGTGTAGTCATCACTTTTGTGCTGCTTTGCTGGTTTAGATAAAGTCTAACAACCTGGACATGTTACATTTCTTGTTCTTCTCATTGCTTCAGTGTTGATATCTGAAGGCTTTATGATGTTTTAGGGGTTTGGCATTCAAATATAGAATGCCTCTCACAGAGAATGTGCACATTACATAAAACTATATAAAATTAAGATGTGCAGCTAGGCTATTTATATTTATATTATAAAAACAGATGAAATAAATAAAATATAATAAGTAACTCAGCAAGGAAGCTGCTGCTCTGTCACCATCTTAGCTCCTCCCAGGCAGTTGGGTTGGGAAATAAAGTCCTCGATTTACAACCCACTCATTTAGCAACCATTCAAAGTTACAACGGCACTGAAAAAAGTGACTCCTCACACCTACATCCGTTGTAGTGTCCCTGGTGGGGTCACAAGATCATTTATGACAGTTGCAGTGCCCCACATGATTGCCATTTGTGATATTCCCAGCTGGCTTCCACCAAGCAAAGTCAGTGGGGTAAGGTGGATTCACTTAATGGCCATGTGATTCACATAACGACTATGGCAAAAATGTCATAAAATTGGGTACGACTCACTTAACAATAATCTTGCTTAGCAATGGAGGTTCTGGTCCCAATTGTGGCTGTGAATTGGGGACTACCTGTAGTTAAGGCACCAGGCTAGAAACTGAGAAAGTATTAGTCCTACCTTACGTACAAAACTAGTGGAGTAATTTGGGGTCAGTCACTCTCGGTCAGTGAAGAAGGCAATGGCAAACCACTTCTTGAAAATATTGCCAGGATCACTGCAGGAACTTGTCCAGACAGTTGCCAGAAGTTAATATTGACTGGAAGCCACCAAAACAAAGGAACAAACAATTTATGACTGCATGTTTGTATTTCAAACTGGTAGAAAAATATTCTTCCCAAAATCTTATTTTCCTTTCCTTCCCTCATCTACTGCTGCTCCTACAGTTTGACCACACATGCTAAGTCTTGGATTTCACCCACTCATAACCCCACTTTTAACCTCTGCCTGGAACAGAAACATTTCAGCTTCATCCAAAACCTTCTTTCATTCCACGTATAAACCAGATGTCCAAAATACACGTAGTCCTCAACTTACAACAGTTCATTTAGTGACTGTTTGAAGTTACAAACGCATGGAAACAAGTCACACTTGCAATCATTCCAGCATCCCCATGGTCACGTGACCAAAATTCAGATGCTGGACAACCGGTTCATATTTATGATGGTCGCAGTGTCCCGGGGTCATGTGATCCCCTTTTGTGACCTTCTGACAAGCAAAGTCAACGGGGAAGCCAGGTTCACTTAACAACCGTGTTACTAACTTAACAACTGCAGTGATTCACTTAACAACTATGGCAAGAAAGGAGGTAAAATGGGACAAAACTCACTTAACAAATGCTTCACTTAGCAGCAGAAATTTTGGGCTCAATTGTGGTCATAAATTGAGGACTACTTGTATATATTTAGAATTCAGGCACAAAGTTGCCAGACATCCAACAAAAGGAGGATATGTCCTCCTTTTTGTCCTCATGTCCTCCATCCAGCAGACATTGCCTTAAAATCAAATATTGTCCAGCTTTTTGAGTACCTTGTTTTCTTTTGATGGTTTGAGGGACGGTTTTCATGACTGTAGTCATTCAAACTTTCATGTCTTGTGATCTTGCAAATTCTTTGCTTCTTTCTTTTCTTTGGCAGATTCAACAGCCTAGATTTACATCATTTAATTTATTTCTTTCCTGATTCCAGCAAATCAGCTTCAATCCATCCACTTCAAATCTACAATCACCGTAGTCTGTAAATCACACAACTTGTCATATATTTTTATGGTGAAATTTGAAAATTGTGTTGTTGATTTTATATTTTCATTAGGATATGTTCTTAAAAATAAAGATCTGCTGGAAAAATATTGCGACTGAAAAGTCTTTCTAATGCTGGAAAAAGTAATTTCATACACATATAGGTCTAGGCACTTCTCCTCCCCCCCAGTTTTTCACCGCAATTTTTGTCATGGATGCCATGGAGGTTTAACTGTTAATGCACCCTCTTTTCTTCTCATTTGTCTTCCTTTTCCATGTCCTCTTTTGCCTATTCAGATATCTAGTAATCCTATTCAGGCATAGACCACCTAAAATGAACTGCTCCAATGCATTGAATGATTTGCACATCTCTATTAGTCAGCCATCTGGCCAGGATACTTTAATGTGGATTCCTTTATTGACCAGGGTATTAGACTTGATGGTCTAAATGATTCCTTTCAATTCTATGATTCTATTCAATAAACCACAATTTAGCATATAGTGTGAATATATCTTTATAGTCTTTTCTGGGTCAACTTTGCAAGCTTGTTCTTTAGTTTTCTGTAAAACATACTGTTCTAAAAACAAAACATGCTGCTTTATTAAAGGCATTGATCTGAGAAATCTACATGGGTGTTTCATGGGAAATAAGCAGCAGTGGTCAGTAGCTCCTCTCAAAACACAGAAAGGTCTGTAGTCCTGCCTACAATACTGAATCTTGTCTGAACTCCAGCCTCGTTCTCTAATATTATAATGCTAAACTGGAAGCCTAACCTATTCTCACAAGTTATAAACAGTTATTTGGTATCAGTCTGACAATTGTGCTGCAAGAATACTCATGCAAAAAAAATTTGTTTTGAAACGTGCTGAGCTGAATATTTTTCCTCTTCATTCAGCAAGTTGTTTTGTCCCTTCCTTTCCCTGTAATTGGTATCTTCCTTTTGGCTGTTTTTTAAGTTTTATAAACAGCAGATAAGGCAGCAAACCTATTTCAGGCCTATTCTGGTTCAGCTAGCAGGTTAAATGAACATGATTGAAAACTCCTGTGTTTAACAACAACAACAACAAAATCCTGCACAATGAGAGCTAAATATATAGAAAGTGGTTCAGGTCTAGTCTGATTTCTGATTGTTTTTTTTCTACATGGGAGATCAGCATTTCATCATGTGAAAAGTCTCATTCAGTCTGGAATGGTACAATCCAGACACAGAGTTACTACTTCTGAACAGATAATCTTATCTGTTCGGCAATCCAAACAGAATGATCTACACAGGAAAATTGTTTTCCCAAAGCACAGTAAACCCACAGGAGTCTACATCTGTGAAGATCTTGGATCCATTTGAGAAACTATATTACTTTAGAAAGCACTTATATCAATGACTTATATTGTAATTAGAGCTCAAATAATGTAAATGACACTCATTCACAAGACTGACTAAAGTTTAATGGAACTATTACTGTGGTTCAGGGCTCCACAATCAGGCTGTGAGTTTGTAGAATAATTTGCAGGAGAACCAAGTAATTTACTGCTGGAGTGGGGACAATTATGCCATTCCATTGACACTGTGGTGAATGGTACATTCATGATATTCTCAATTCCCATTCTGAATGCTTCTATTTGCATAAAACTATTCATGTGCCTTTGTGAAAAACACACAAAAGGGTTCAAATCCTATCCCCACTCATTTCATCCCATTTCTTGCCAAAACCAAACACAAATATATATATATATATTTAAGGCAATAAGGAATATTTGCATATATGGAAACATCAACAGCAATCCAATAAAATGTACAAAAGTATGACTGGTTCCCTATACACATTTATGGCATTTAGGCTGATTTCTGTTTATATCTGTAGATTAGCAAAAGACTCTGCATTGCAAGATTATGTCATAATCTTCTATAATTTTTAATAGCATCTTTGGTCGTAAGAACAGCAGTGAAATAAGTTAGATGAACAGCATCAAAATGCAGCCTGCTGGAGTTCTACCTGACATACAACTGTATACAGAATGTGTCACATATTTTCTTCTGAGCAACAAAGAAAATTGGCTAAGTGTTTCCTACTGATAGGTTTACCTTTCTCTCACAAAAGACACATACATACAAACACAAAGTCAGATCTGGTCTATATTTTTAATAGTAGTGCTGCAGCTTCTGGTTTCCCAGAAGCTGCAGCACTACTATTTATCTGCCTGGCTCAGGGTGTTGGGATTGTAGTTCAGCAACAAATGGAAAGTTATGCAGTAGTCTACCCATCCATGATCTAAAAATAGGCTGCAAAACAAGCAGTTATCAAGAAACCTACTATGGAGCTCTAGCCCTGGATTCAGTGTCAGTTATATCATAGTTATATGATATTGCAATTTTCTTATATAACTGCAACTTATAGGATGCTGTATTGCACTGCTATATAATTGCCATCTTCTCCTTGGCATCCTAGTTAGCTAGGTAACTAACTGCAAAAAAAGAAGAAAGAAAGAAAGAAAGAAAGAAAGAAAGAAAGAAAGAAAGAAAGAAAGAAAGAAAGAAAGAAGGAAGGAAGGAAGGAAGGAAGGAAGGAAGGAAAATCAACTCAGTTTGATTTAGAAAGTTTTAGAAAAAATGAAAAGTATTTACCATTTGCTTCAAAACGTAAATTATTTCATTTCATTTCATTTTATTAAATTTATACCCCGCCCTTCTCCCGGAGGACTCAGGGCGGCTTACAGCCAGTTTAAAACAATGATACAAAACAATACAAAATTTAAAAATGATTAAAAATAAATATTCAAATTTGGCCGCTTCTACTAAATTTGGCCGCTTCTACTAAAAATTTGATTAAAACCAATTTAAAATCCACTAAAATTATGTGCACAAAACATTGATTTTCAATGTATAAGGGAATGACTTTGGTACTCTGGAATATATAGTCCATACTGATATATGTGCAGACAGATTTGAGCCTCCAAAAGAGATGTCTTACCAGTAAATCTTCCTGGTGCATCACAATCTGTCCTGTTTGTTCCTAATGGAGGAATGAAAAGTAGAGAAAATAGGAACGTATTGCCATTCTGCCTTAACTATTTCTCAACAGTGTTCACACATTTTTTAACCAAGTTTGAAACAGTATAAAAGAAATCCCTGAAAGTGTTGTATTGCACAATGAATATCTTGTGTGAATTGCTGCATGAAGCCATATCTGCTAGACTTCTCTTCATTTGCGGCCACTGCGATTACACCAGCATTGGATAATGGCAAAACCTCTAATTCTTTAAATTATCTACACCCAGAAATGAATTGATTTATTTCTCCATAATATAAAGCAAATGTGCTTAAGCTGCTTATTGCCTAGCAGAACTATGCAAGTTTACATTTGTCTCTCATTACTTTAGTTAAGTATTGCAGACAGTGAAAACACCATCATATTAAATATCTAAAAAGATAATAATAATGATAATGATAATGATAATGATAATGATAATGATAATGATAATAATAATAATAATAATAATAATAATAATAATAATAATAATAAAGTTGGAAGGGACCTTGGAGGTCATCTAGTCCAACCCCCTGCTCAGGCAGGAAACCCTATACCCTTTCGGACAAATAGCTGTCCAGTTTCTTCTTAAAAACTTCCAGTGTTGGCGCATTCACCGCTTCTGGAGGCAGGTTGTTCCACTGGTTAATTGTTCTAACCATCACGAAGTTTCTCCTTAGTTCTAGGTTGCTTCTCTCTTTGGTTAGCTTCCACCCGTTGCTCCTTGTCCTGCCTTCAGGCGCTTTGGAAAATAGCTTGACTCCCTCTTCTTTGTGGCAGCCCCTGAGATATTGGAACACTGCTATCATGTCCCCCCTCGTCCTTCTCTTCATTAAACTAGACATACCCAATTCCAGCAACCGT
>NW_015386500.1:194020-197838 GCF_001527695.2 Protobothrops mucrosquamatus | reverse complement strand
TTTAAAAAAAATACTCATTACAAAAGTGATATGGAAAAAGATTGCTGTGAATCTGAAAATGGATTTTAAAATGTCAGCTGATATGGAATATGATGCCAAAATGGATTTACAGATGAAACCAGTTGATGTCTTAATAATTACAGGGAACATCCAATTAATAAATCAGAAAGGTGAGTTGGAATGCCTTCTTATCTTGGATTTACAAAAGGAATGTGTGAAACCAAGGAAACTCTTTCTAGGATGAGACAAAGAGGAATTACTCAAACTGTTCCAGAAAGGAGACAAAGAGAAACGATAAGAAATCAACTTAGGGTTAAAAAGTTAAAATATATATGTTGTGGTTTCTGGTAGCTGTTGATGAGATTTCCTTTTGCCTAGGATTGAATGACAAGGTTTTAAAGATCTATTTCTAGGTGGGGAGAGATATTTTTTTTGCTTTATTATTTTAGAGAAAGTGATAAATTTGGATTATAAAATTGATTTTTTTGATTAAAGTTAAAATATATTTCTGGTAGCTCTAAGTAAATTTTTGCTGATTAGGACTGAATTTGTATAAATTGATTATTGATAAGGGATGAGATATGGGAAGAAGAGATTTTTTAATTGAAGTATTAGCGAAGGTGTAAAATCATTGAAATTGTTTATACTTGTTGATACATAAATTGTGTCCTTTAGTAGTATTTACTAAGTTAGGAAATGGATCCAAAAATGTTAGGATATGAAAATGCTGGTAGAACTGCCATGTACAATGTATGGTCTGTTCGACAAAAGAAATTAACATGATTGAGTACAAAAGCATGCTTCTGCCTACTTAATTATATAAAAGTGAGAATTGGCTATATCAGGGAAAGCATAAAGATAAGTTGACTTGCAGAAGGCATAAAACAAGAAAAGATAGGATTAAGAATAAATGAGTGCTGAATTAATGTGAATTGAAAAAAAGTGAATGACCAATATAAAAGAAGGATAAGGCTCAATTTACAAAAATGTTGAAGGAAGAGCAATTTTTAAAATACAAAATGTGCATCATGATGTCACAGTGCAAAGTCCACCCCTTAAATCTGTGTGAATACAGTATTGTGAAACAAGTACAAACAGGGTACAAAATAGTAAAGCTATATTCAATCATATATTCAGAATTACTTTTCTTTCAGAAAAATTTTGTCCTTCCCCCCCCCATGGCTATGAAAGCATTGTCACGAAATCTGTACTAGCTAAAATAGAGAAATATCTGCTACATGTTTTTAAACTATGAAAAAAATCTGTTTGCAAATGTTTTCTCATAAATGAATCATACAGTACAGATTTCAAAAATGCTTTGCTTTGTCTTATGTTGTTCAACAGAAAAGACATGTCTTAACAGCTTTCATCTGTCCTTCTGTTTTCTTAATTTGATGGCTATGGACCTTTATTTCATTAGATGCTTTATATCTTTTATATATATTTTAAAGACTTTGTGCATCACCACTTACATTTTAAGATAAAACCTCCCACTTTAATTTCCTAAACCCACATATGATCAGATTTTTGGTGGATCTGTTTTCTCACATTATTATTTTAAATAGGTCATCATACATTTAGAATTATTCTAACAACCTAGGCAGCCTGTCCCAATATGGTGCTGTCCAAATATTTTGACTATAATCAATCCTTCATTTTTATAGTAGAAAAATATCTAGTCAAGGCCATATTACACTATGTATTGTGATATCTATATACTCCACTAGGTCTGCTAATAGTTTACAAGGTATTTAGAAAAATGAAAAAAAATATATAATTAAGATCACAGAACACAATCTTTCTTCCTGGGCATCCAAATCCCAATGACATTCTAAATTAAAATTAATTCTGTTTTCACTGCTTTCCTAAAAGCCATATAGGATGGAACCAACCAGATCTCCAACTGGGATGGAACCTGAGAAATATTATTTCTTGGGGCTCCCCTTCCCAACTGTCACAGAGGGAAACCCTCAACATTCCAATTCACAACTGTATTGGACTATGTTGACTTGAACTATATAGAATTGCATTGGATAGATCAGTTCTATTTGAAGCAGGTAGCTCTGGAATACCTAGGAACCAAGCTGTGTAGGGCTACATAAGTGATGACCAGCACTCTGAATTGTATTCAGAGTCTACTAACAACCAAAGTAGTCTCTGCATACCAATCTTATTGAAGTTAGGTTCAATAACTTACCAGTGAGGAGAGTGCTGCATTTTATACCAGTTGTTGCTTCTGGGCACTCTTCAAAGACAACTCTAAATATAGTATATTCCATACCCATTCTAGAGGCAATAAATGCAAATGTTACTGTTTGTTACCAGGGCCTCCATTCCATTAGAGCCACAGCTGCTTCACCACCTGAAGTTGAGCAAAATCACCAGCACCTCTCATTCCGGGGGTAGCTCTGACCCTAGAAGTCACAGAATTGCTCCTTCAGTAAAGTGTTACTTTGTCCACAATTACAACAGAAGAAAATCGTTTCAAACAGCCCCTTTGAATTTCAGGGAAACAGCTTCAGCTTGCTTCTTTCCATCCATTCTCAAATAACTTCCAAATACTGGGTCAGAACTTCCACAGAATCACTGCCCCATCTTGTGATGGCAATGTGTATTTGAATGTTATTAATGTATGATGGCATCCAAAAGCAATGACATCCTGATGACATCTTCCAGTGATTTCATAGGTTGAGAGAGGATGGTAGAAGTGACCAGCATACTTCAAGAGAGCAACCACCAGTTCAATTTCTCCTCCCATACTAGCAATGACTGAAATAGCCACTAAAGAACAGGCAGAATGACTGCTGCCTACCTTTGCAGGCTGTCCAGAAGGATATCATGTTTAATGGTGCCTAAGGGCATCAAGAGTTCAAAAAAAAAAAACCCCAAATAGGTGGGGGTGCGCTCCTCTCTCTTAAGACTTAAAATAATGATCAATCAAAGCAATCAATGTTTAATTTTAAAAGCAATTGACATTTTTCAAGATTCTCTTAATTCTTAGTTTCTTAATAAATAAATTGGTTCCTTTAGCAACCAGAGTTAAGGTGATTGTTTTATTAGCATATGCTGCAAGGCCTACATACTATTCTAATATTCAAGGAAAGTAAGGAAAAATGTTGCAAGAGGAACATAAAGGTCTTTATTCTCATGAATATTTAGGTCGAGTTATTAATAATTATGGTTTCTGGGATGACTTCTTTCTCATGATTGGGGTACAGTCTCCAGTTTGGCACACAATATGAAAATACAATATCTTGCTCTAATATGTGGCACAAAATGCCTGGGAACATCAGGCATTCCAAGGGCTGTTGGAATTCTTTCCAATTCCTTTACTAATAATGGCCACAGTGTGTGTGTGTTTGTGTGTGCGCACACACACACAAACACACATACACAAATAAAAATTACATCTGTGTGAGTGTGGGTTTCTGTAGCAATGGTAGTTTCACTGGAAGCTGGCAAAGAATTAGATAATAGTGTGTACCTTTTCCCCTTTGACACACTGGTAAATAGAACGTGATGTTCCCATGTAACGGTTGAGCATGTAGCACAGAATTAAACAAATATTTACTTTAATTTAAAGTTTTGTCCTGTCCTTGGTATTGTCATCTACACAGAATGGCATGGAGTTTCTCAATTTCATTACTCCTTAATCTTGGAATGGTCTCATCTTTGGCAGGAGCAGGCAAAGCATGAAGCATTCGAAGGAGAAGATAAGATACGCTTATCCTCTTTGGCCTTGGCAAATTCAAGTGAGATGATGCTACTGAAAGCAGGTGTAATTAATTGTGCTTTGGAATCTAAATAAGCTGTTAGAA
>NW_015386500.1:190548-193634 GCF_001527695.2 Protobothrops mucrosquamatus | reverse complement strand
TAAGAATGGAGGCTCGATTGACCTACAGGACCACATTTGGAAGAGGAGGAGGGAAGGAGGGGGGATGTGTAGAGTAGAGTGGTTGAGAAGGTGGAGAGGAGGGAAGGAGGTAGAAGGAAGGAGGGAAGTAGGTTGAAGAGAGGGAATGTGTTCCTGTGAGGCTACTGAGCATCTTAGAATGGGAGGTTTTTTTAGTTTGGTTTTTTTATTATTATTGACTTATGCCATAATTGTATGTTTGTTTATTTCGGGGGGGGGGGGAATCAATAAAGTTTGTTTATAAAAAAAAAAAAAAAGAAACCCCCCCCCAACTCTCCAGAGATGAAACTCCAATACAGATTTCATTGGTAAAAAATGCTGCATATTCTCTGACTTTGAAAATGAAATGATCTGGAGACTTATTTCACAAACTATTTACCCTGACTTTGAAGAACTCTGATAAATATGCAGTCCGCTGATCTACCCTATCCACATTTCAGTTCTTCTACTTTTTTTAATTCCTGTGTCGTACCAGCTATGGAATTCTGTGAGTTGAAGTCGCTTTGGGGACTTCAACTCACATAATTCCCTAGCTGGTATGACACAGGAATTAAAAAAAAGTGGAAGAACTGAAATGTGGATAGGGTAGATCAGCGGACTGCATATTTAACATCCACTTCAGAACATGTTTGTTTTCTACCATACCAAATTTCTGTGATACACAACAGAATTTCACACACATGTTATTGTTGTTGGGCCTTATAACCTGTTTTAATCCATAGACATGCAGGCTAAAGGAACATGGAAGGAAAATAGGATGGGAGCAATAAGAAAAAAAATCTTCTTTTTTTTGAACTCTCAATTTAAATCATGATTGGGAAGAATAGCTGCTGAGTTCTTAGAAAGGAGAGATTAAATAACAACTGATTCCAGGGAGTAACTGTTTTTTTTTTCCTTTTCAACTCCTGAAAAACAAGCCTGGGAAAAGAGGAAGCAATTGTCAGCATCAATACTTTTTCCATTTACATGCTATAACTATATAAACACGTACAGGCCACTATGGCATTATTCTTTTCCTAGCCACTGCCCAGGTTCCTGCATTTGCTGTACATTCAAGGGCAGAATAAGACAAGGTGTACAGGTAATTAGTCTTCTGTCAAGCTATTTCACAACAATTGCATGTGTGTGAGGAAAATAAAAGTTCACCTTTTATCCCTAGGATGCTGAATGAGTTTGTGGGGATTCTGTGATAATGACCCTGATTGTTGCTATGCTACCTTTCCATGCTTTGGATTATCTGCTAAGAGAGCTAAGTAACTACTCTGGTATATTCAAATTATGTTGTGAATGAATTATGGTTTGTTATCCTTTCAAACCATCCCTGTGGAAGGTTTCTACTAAAATGAATCATTTTTATTAAATTTTCTCATAACTGATGGCATCCTGTTGAGATGTCTTTTTTTTTTTAAACTTGCACTAGACTGGGTGATCCTCTTTTTCCTTTTGATTAAGTGCTGGCATGATGGTCTTAGAGGGCTCATAGAATTGCCTTGGCCATGAGATGCATATTTTTCAAGAAATTATTTAATTGCCAGCTGAAGTCAAATAATGCAGGTAGACCAGTAAATGTTAGAGGATTTTTGAGACTACACTCAACAAATCAGGCTCTTCTCCTTTTAAAGGATTATACATAGGGTAAAAATGTCGGTGGCGAGATAACAGAGCTTTGGATGAAAAATACTCGTGTTGAATTATTCATTGCATTTTAATATGGTGTAATCATATGCAACAGGTGGCTTTTTCTAGGTTGCTGAATTTTAGTAGCTTCCAGATAATGGCCTGGGGGAAGGCAGCAGTAGAACAAATCAGCCTTATTTCAAATTAATTACTGCAAAATTGCAGTGTCTGTCAGTTGTTGCTTTGCTTTTTGTCTCGGTGATAAAGACACATATTAATTGCCTGCAACTCTGAAAATAAATACAAATGCAAACAGCCTATAAGAAAACATTCCAAAGGCAAAGTTGTGTCTTTAAAAAAAAAATCAATTGTGGGAATTTAGTTAATTGCATGATTCGTAGAGAAAGGTACAAGGTCTGATTTACTTTTCCCTCCAAAAAATTATCATCATAGATATTCTCAAGCAGAACTCTCATGGTGATGCTTCCTTTAAATAGTATTTAAGTATGATCATTTTTTAACAGAACCTTTTCAACAAGTATTGAATATATCTTCTGTCATACTTTTGGTATGTAATGATTAATGACTGGACTTAGTAATGATTTTAAATACATAAGAAAAACATTTTATATGCCAGCTCTGCACCACTTGAGGTCTCAGGAAGAATCAAATAAAAGGTCAACAGAAACCCAGAATATAATGAAATTGAAAAAAGAATGAATAGATAACATTTCTCAAGTTTAAATCCAAAAAGTTCACTTTGACTTCATTTTAAAATATTAGAAAGAAATGTTTTATCTTATTGCAATTACTACAAGACCAACAGAAAAAACGTAATTTCTGAAAATTACAAGTAATAAGATTGCTTGTCTAGTCTAGAACCTTGCATTGATGGTAATACATAGATTTTTTACATCTTTGGGTTACGCTTTTCTTCAAATGGACAGAACAGATCTGAGAAAACATAGATCGAGTGTAGCTGATTGTTTTCAGTCTGGGGCCACATATGACCTTTGAGTGGGCCACATTCCAACACAGTAGGTAGGGCTAAGACAAAAAAACTTGAACACCTGGAGGAAACAGTCTATCTGGACCCGCTCCAGTCGGGCTTCAGGCCGGGATACAGCACGGAAACGGCATTGGTCACGTTGATAAATGATCTCTGGAGGGCCCGGGACAGAGGCCACTCCTCTGTCCTTGTTCTTTTGGACCTCTCAGCGGCTTTTGATATCGTGGACCACGGTATCATGCTGCGACGGTTGGGTGGGTTGGGAGTGGGAGGCACTGTTATGCGGTGGTTCTCCTCCTTCCTCACCGACCGTACGCAGTCTGTATTGGCAGGGGGACAGAGGTCGACCCCAAGGCCCCTAACTTGTGGGGTCCCACAAGGGTCGGTCCTCTCTCCCCTTTTGTTCAATATTTATGTGAAG
>NW_015386500.1:166348-190075 GCF_001527695.2 Protobothrops mucrosquamatus | reverse complement strand
TCTCCTCAGGGTGCCGTCAGCCAGACAGTGCCGGCTGGCGACCCCCAGGGGGAGGGCCTTCTCGGTGGGAGCCCCCACCCTCTGGAACGAACTACCCCCAGAGATCCGGGTGATCCCGGATCTCCCCTCCTTCTGCCGCGCCCTAAAGACATGGCTTTTCCAACAAGCGGGATTGGCCTAGGGAATTTTAGTGGGGTTTTTAAGGGAAATTTTAATTATTAGGCCATTGCAAATATTTCCTTTTAATCAGGTTTTAAATTGGTATTTATTGTAATATTGGTTTTATAAGGCTGTTAGCCGCCCTGAGTCCGGTAAGGAGAAGGGCGGGATACAAATCAAATAAATAAAAATAAATAAATAAATAAAAATTTAATTTAATACATATAGTTAGTATATTCTTCCTCCACCACCTTTCTAATGTATTTAGATAAAGGACTCTTGAGGTACTAAAGATTTCTTGGTGCTGCATTTAAACTTCAGGCATCTTCATGGATTTAGGCTTCAAAACAGAGGAATGTGTATGCAAATCTAGTTTGTAAAAGATGATGGTGTTTCCTGAATATGTGTAAAATTGTCATGAAATCTTATTTACCAGAGCCTTTATATCTCAAATATTTTTCAGTCTGAACAGAATTATAGCTCTGTATTGTAAGTCTTGCTTTTATATCTTTATATATTGACTTGGGAGACAATCAATGTCATCCATGATTCACAATGGGGAATATCCCTTTGTGCAAATTCTCCCTGCTGGCAGATGGGACAATACAGTCAATCATTAACTAGTAGCCTTTTTTATTTAGTTCCTTGAATGAGATTTAAATTGATTTCTCTATGGCTCTGATAGATATATCCTAGTCTTATCATTGGTCATAATTTTGCACTAAATAAATGAATGGGTTAGTTTCTTAATTTTTTAAATAGAAAGAACATATGTTTATATATATATGACATGTATCATGTAAGACCTTCCACCTAATACCTGCTGTGCTCCTTGTGATGGTGGTGGTGGTGTTCCGGGTGGGGGGGGTGAGAATGAATGAAAAAAGTTGGAAGTATAGCCAAGAGTGTCTATTCCCAGCAGGATCACCCAAGACATGATGGTCATCCCAGCTGCCCAGCTAAAGTAAGCAGGCATCTGCGGGCAGTAGATGCCGGAGGCAGCTGATCACTTTAATGACATGGCAAAGGGATCAATTCATTCTGTGTGAGAGAAAGCAATGATAAACCATTTCTGTATTTTACTAGATAATATAAAATGGCCCATCGGGTTAGATGGCACTCAACATGCTACTGAGGAAGGAACTTCCAGAGTACTAATGATGTTTATGATGTGGCTAGGTTAAAGCCTTTGGGACATGGCTAAGTTTGCCATACAGCAAAAGAACATCAGAATATAAAGATAGAATTACAGTAGGAACATGGAACATAGAAACAGGAAAACAGGAAAGCTCAACACAATGAAAGATAAAATAAAAGGATTATAAACTGACATCTTAGGCATCAGCAAATTGATATGGACTTTGTTGGGACATTTTTGATCATGTCACACTGTTTATTGCTCAGGACACAAAAAACAAAGAATTAACAGTATTGCTTTGATAGTTAGAAGACTATAGCAAGAGCACTCTTTGGCTACAATGCAATCAATGACCTATCAATTAGACTTGGTGGAAAATCCTTTTATATGATGATCATTCATGTTTATGCTCTAACCACCAATGAAAAGAAGAGGCAGTTGATGAGTTTTATGATCAAGTCCACTTTGAAATCAACACAAGATATGCAGCTTGTGATTAAAAACTGCAGGGCCAAAATTGAAAACACAAAAAAAAGAAAATGTAATTGGATTGTATGGCTTAGGAACCTGAAATGAAGCAGGAAACCAAACATCAGTTTCTTCTACTCCAATAATTTCTTCATAGCTAGCAAAAATGATGTCTATATGCATAGACATCACCAGATGGAGTATGTACGATAAAATTCACTATATTATTGCTAAAAGGGGATGGAGCACCTTAATTATAGCATAAAAGACTTGGCCAAATGCTGACTATGGAACAAATCATGAACTGCTCATGTGCAAGTTAAACTAAGTAAGAAGTAAAGCACTTAGTTTTCACAATATGATCTTCTACATTTTCAAGGAGAGCATCAGGAATTGTTTTGAAGTTCTGAACTTCATTGACAGAGAACCAAAGGAATGACTGAGAATGGAATTAAAGAAGTTGTTAAGGATTAATGTGAAGAGAGACTGCCAAAATGAAGAAACAGAAGAAAGCAAGATTATCAGAACAAACCATGGTGTAGGAGATGACCATGCATCATCAGCCTTGAGTACCTTTGTGCCCACAAGAGATTTAAGTCCAGCTCACCTTGAATTCTATTGATTCTTATCTACTGCCAATTTGCTTTGACTGTTAGTAGTTCAGATTCTTGTAAAGAGATTAAGCTTGCAATAAACCTTTATATTCATTTGAACTGCCTGGATTCTTGATTTCCTGCACTTGACACATGGAAATTATTAAGAAGAAAACAGAAGCGAAAGCGAATCTTAGAAACTCATTGACAAATATGTATGTTGCAATGCTGCTGCTTCCCAGGGGGTTCCAAAAAGCAAGAATAATGAGGAACCAGGTGATTTAACTTAATGAGTACAATGACTCAATTATCACATTGCTTAACTACAAAAGTTCCTGTCCTAATTGTGGTTGTAAGGACAGTGGAGGTTATACAGTATAGTTCCTCTGATGCCATACTCAAATTTGTATAGTCAAACTAAGAATGTGTCTTGAAGATATCAGGGAAGGGGTGGTAAGGACTGCTTAAAATTTATCCCCCTCAAATTAAACTTTTTACTATAAGAATCTGTAACTCTCTGATTACTGATGAAATACAAAATGTACTCTTAGCTTTGAGTAATAGTAAAGCATCAGGATTTTATAGATTTCATACAGAAAAGTATGAAATATTTTTTGAGAATTGTTTCTAAATGTTATGATTTATAAATCAATTTTTTGAAGATGGTATTTTATTACTAAACTTACTGTATATTAAAAATATACCATAACCAGCAAGATCATATCTGTGTTCCAAATATTGGACTATCTCGCTGATCAGTGTAGATATCAAAATTCTAATAAGTGTTTTAGAAAATAGATTGCAAAAGATGATATCTTCAAGAGCGAAGAATCCTTAAGTTTTATTATAAACAGATATGGATTAAATAACATTTATGTAGTAAATCCGATTGTTTTCAATAAATATGGAGAGGTTCAAGCTATACTTGCACCATTAAATGCTCAGAAATCCTTTCACAAAATTTACAGGTATATGCTCAACACTCTAATTAACTCTAATTAATTAAATCTAATTAAACCCTAATTAATTACACTTTTGTAAAGAACTTATAAATTAGATCCACACTTTATGATGCATATCCTAAAGTGTAAGTTAATTAAATGTTTTCTTCCTCAAAATCTGTGTTCAATGCTAGTCACAGCTTTGAAGTGAATTTTATAATTAGCAGGAGTCTTAAACTTATGTTACATGGCATTATTTGCTAAGATGACTCTTTGGGAAAACCATTTCTATTGGCCATTGCATATATTGGAGTTAGGGTAAGATTTCCATGAAGTATATGGTTAAATTTAATGGGTGGGTTAGATTTTCATGAGTTTTTAAGATTCAGAAAATATGAAAACAAATCAAGTTCTACAACATTATTTGTACTAAAGTTTAAGTTTTTTAGAAATAAAGGAAGGAATGCAAAGTTGGTTTATTTGATCAAAATTAAAATAGATGTAATGTTATTTCTGGTAATCCTTAATGGACTTTTGCTAACACCAAGACTGACAATATTTTATGGATTTGTTTATAGATAAGAAATGGCATATGGATATTATCATTCATCTTATGGTAGAGATTGTTCGTCAGAATAGTATTCAGATGAAAGTAATATTAAGGCTAAGTTGAACAGGAAGGTCAATTTTTGGTTGATTTTTTATGATTATTGGGAATCCTAACTTAATATTATGTTAATGTTACATTGCCTGCAAAAACCTTTTTTCAGTTAAAGTTTTCTTTTCATGGGATGATGAATTTTGAGTTAGAGTCAGGCTATGGTATCTATCAATGGGTTGGGAGGAATCAGCTTTTGGGTGAGTTTTTATCAGTGGTAATGTTAGTTCATGTTAGAGTAGCAATAGTCTGACAGGATAATGTTTTAGATCAGGGGTCTTCAAACTTGGCCCTTTTATGACTTGTGACTTCAACTCCCAGAATTCCTCAGCCAATGTGTCTGGCTGAGAATTCTGGGAGTTGAAGTCCACAAGTCATAAAAGGGCCAAGTTTGAAGATCCCTGTTTTAGATAATACTTTTCTAGCAGAATTCGGTAAAGTAAAATCTCCAGCTCTTGCACATGGTCCAACAGGATGCCATGGTTGATGGTACTAATAGCTGCTGAGAAGTTTAAGAGAACCAGGATGTGTGCACTTTTCCCATCCAGGTCCCAATAAAACTCATCCACTACAGGATCACTGCCATTTCCCTCCCATACCCAGGTCTTAACCATGACTGGAAGGGTCCAGATACTTCATTTCCTCTAGTGCTTCATAAGGATGGGGTTCTTTCTGAACTGGAGGTGCATTTTGCTTTGCCAGGGCAGCAGCTGACACAGAAAAGCAAGACAGTTTTTTTAATGTTTTTTTTATTATTTACAACAGGTATATGCAACACAATCTCAGTGATCATCTGTCCGAATCAAAACACTCTGCTTCTTATCCCTTTTCTACACTTATTGAGAGAGTGCAAAGAAAAGTAAGGGCTGGCTTTACTCTAGGATGTTCAGCACAGCTTGACTTTCTCTGGTTCTGCTCAGCCAAACACCTGCTGCCTCTCCCTTGGGAAAAGAAAACCTCTCTCAGATTCTTCGGCCCAATCCTTCTCCAGAGACCAGGACTTCACCAACAATCAATAAGCCCCTCCTTCTCGCCCTGGGGGGTGAAGATGTTTTAGTGGTAAAACTTTAATGGTTAAGTGAAGTAAACGATTAGAGATGCCTATTTTGCCTAAACAAAAAGATGTGTTACTGTCCATACCAAAAACATTGATCTTAGATTACATCTTATTCAACAAGAAAAGGCTTAAGTAAATTACTGTATTGCTGTAGGTGCAATGAGATTACAGCAATGCTTCATTTAAAAATGTTTTTGTACAATTTTCTACAGTTTCTTTTTGGAGGAAGTTATTACATCTATTAACTAAACTTTGAGATAAAATTTAATGCTTTCACTTATTCTTTTGAACTGTATTCTTATCACACAGAAGCTAATATCAAGACAGAAAAAGTGGATTCTTCATGATCTTCTGATAAATAAAAGATTCTGCCTAATTATTCAGTGGTTTACAGATTCTCGGTATTAGCAACTTACATATTAATCACTTATTTGCACAAAAAGCTGTGGATGGTTATAATGACATATGACTGCCATTTATTAAAATGCTTTTGTAAAAATTTTATATCTTTATCTATGAATATGTGTCCTGTATATTTTGTTTCTTTTTTCTTGTTGTTTTAAGACTTCATTTATTCATTCATTTTTATATTACCCATGTTCTACATTTAACAACAGTTCACCGAAGTTTCATGCTATGGATTTCAACTGAAATAATTTGAGTTGTAACAGAATGTCTACAAGGGGGTAAAAAAATTATATAAGATGATGGCTACAACTGGTCATTTGAAATCCAGCCTCTATTTTTACATGCAATACATGTAAAAATTCATAATATTCTTCTTTGGACATATTATTCCCATTTCTCTCAGAAAGACTCTAATCCTGCGAAAGCTGAAAGGAAGGAGAAGAGGATGTTCAACAGCAAAGTGGATGGACTCAGTTATGGTAGTTATGAGCACCACTGGACTCAAAAGAAAAGGTGAGATCTTCTCTATTATGATCTATCTCTATGTGGTTGCTAGGAGTTGAAAAAACTTGACAGCACATAATCAATCAACATGTAAAAATTGGCTGGACTTCAATTGTGTGATTCAGCTGCCATCTGGACTTTTTTGTCACACATGCATACCCATGGATACTCCTGAGTTGTAATCTTGACAATAGAAAGGGTGCCTTGTTGGGGAATGATATTTAGCTCTTTTTTTAAAAAAACACTTGTATATAGCATGCTGATATATAAATGAATTAGATATGAACTGGTGCATGGCTTCAGAAGTAAGTTCCACTAGGTCCCAAAAAATTGTATAAGTTCCTTGCTTTAATAACTGCCATTCCTTGCTTCTGTAGCAAATAGAAAGTATGTTTCTTCATTTTATGGGAATTCTGCAGTAAGTTCAGTGGTGGGATTCAGCCAGTTCGCACCATTTTGGCAGAACCGGTAGCTAATTTCTTGTTCTTCCAGGTCCAGAATGGACTTCCAGAAGCGGCATTCCTACAGACAACCGGTTGTTTACATATTTGAATCACACCACTGAGTAAATTCTATAGTTTGACATACACTCTCACATTTTTAAAAGGGTCGATCATTCTACATGTCAGTTTCTTATGAATATAATGTTCTGCTTTTTCTTTTTCTTTTTTACAAACATCACACACTTGAGTACTCAGTGCAATATTTTGCTCCTAAAAAAATGCAGACTTCCTCCTGGTACTGTTTTGAGAATGATTGTGTAATTCTGTATGTATCGTGGATATGCAATGGATATGTTTTAATGAAATAATTAACAATAAACAATCCAATTCATCATTCGCTATCATGTTGCACAATTGTAGGATTCTCTGTGTGCTTTAATCTTTGGCAGGCCTGGCATCAGAGACTGATATTCTTGGGCACCTGCCAATCCCAAATCCCATTATACTGGCCTGACTCAATAATTATCTTTTTTTGTTGTTGTTTTAGATTTTATATGCCACGTACATCCTGAGATCTCTAATCATGTTACAATAGAAAGATAAAACCATAAAAACAAGTTAAAACTAAGACTATTAGAAATGGATTAAACTATATTGATTACTAGCCTATCTAAAGAGATATATTTTCAAAACCTTTTAAAATGCAAACAAAAGGGTTATTCCTCTCAAATCAGCAGGGAGGGCATTTCAAAGAACTGGAGCAGTTATATAAAAAGTTTGACCCTGAGTCACCCAGATGAGACCCTGGCAAGGGAAATTATTTGGAAGAATACATCTTTGGACACAAACTGCATGGGGCTTTAAAGAAAAATATTAGCACCAACTTTGCCTCTCATCCAGAAACAAACTAGCAGCTAATGTTTATTGACAGTGCTGTATATTGATCTATGAATCTCTAGTGACAAGAGCAAAGACAAAGATCTTCCTCTGCCCAAGTGGGCAATGATAAGAACTGGATGTAGAGAGAGGGAGCAAGGTAATGGAATATGGAGAAATGACAAAGCTCGTTTATCATTGTTTCTTCTGAACAATCTAGATTTGATCTTGGATTTTGCCTCTCCATACTGAGTTGCAGAGTAAACACTTGCCATTACTTTTTAAAGTGAAAAAGAATGCAGTAAAACTGCAGATGTGTCTGTGTTCACCCAGCTGTATTTTTCCATAGATATTTCCTATCTATTCACTCCCTAACTAGTACCACTCTGCATAAAAGCTACCCATCTTTAATATGAAGTTGAGATTCTGGATGCCTATCATAACATATCTATCTATCTATCTATCTATCTATCTATCTATCTATCTATCTATCTATCTATCTATCTATCTATCTATCTATCTCTATCTCTATCTCTATCTCTATCTAATCATATATCTCTATCTATCTCTTTATTATCATCTCTATCTATCTATCTATCTATCTATCTATCTATCTATCTATCTAGCTAGCTAGCTAGCTAGCTAGCTAGCTAGCTAGCTAGCTAGCTAGCTAGCAACTATCATCTATCTATTCAATTTCTATAGCCTCCCAACTCAACCAGGTGACTCTGGGCAGCTTACAATTCTAAAATAATTTAAATGACATTAAAGCAGTACAAACAACCAAAAAATAAATAAGCATAAACAGCAGCTGTGATGATTAATCAATTAATAGTAAAGCCAAGTAATGGAGCTTCACACATACCAAGCCCCAGGTCTGGGTACATAGCCATGTTTTTAAAGCTTCGCATAAGGCCAACAGGTTGGGGCTATCTAATCTCCGAAGGGAGAATATTCCATAGGGCAAGAGCTACAATAGAAAAGCCCTTCTTCTAGCTCCCCTCAGTCAACACTCTTTGGCTGACGGGATCTGCTGCATGCCCAATCTGATTGGATCTGATTGGACAGGTAGAAACTCTTGGAAAAAAGATACTCCCTCAGATAACCTGATCCCAAGCAATGTAGACACTGTACATCCTTTCAGGAATCAAATTGTTTTAGGTATCTAAGAATAAAAAAAGGCCCAGAAAACAGTGTTCAGATGAAGAAGAGTCTTTAATAAAGTTTTTGAATGGATGTTCTATAAATAGGATAATAAAAAAAGATCAGGGTGCATAGAAGCATTAACATACAATTCTTGGTTTGCCAGAAGGGCCACTAATGTTACTATTAATTTTGGTAGCTATTAGAAACATATATTGTATTCCTTGGTCTGAACTTGATCACATGGTGATATTATGACCTGAATTGCCTATTATTAATCTATAGGTCTGCATCTCACACCTAACAAAGTTCAAGTATGGGTTCATTTTAACTCTCCAAAGAATAGTCCATATCAATTAAGACTGAGTTGAAGAAATTCCATTATTTTCCAACTATGACTGTGTATTTTGACAAACATATCCACTTTTTAATGCATGTGCAATATTTTTTTACTTAAAATATTTACCATTTTATATATTTGTTGAATACTGGAAAATATCAATTTTCTGCACCAGTGTTCTGCACAGAGGAGACCACATTTGGAATACCATGTCCTGTTCTGGTCACCAAGACACAAAAAAGATGTTGAGACTCTAGAAAGAGTGCAGAGAAAAGCAACAAAAATGATTAGGGGTCTGGAAGATAAAACATGTGATGATCAATTGTAGGAACTGAATATGCCTAGTCTAATGAAGAGAAGGACTGGGGTGACATCATAGCAGTCTTCAATATTTGAGAAGCTGTCTCAAAGAAGAGGGCCAATCTATTCTCCAGAGTACCTGAAGGCAAGACAAAAAGTAACAGAAGGAAACATATCAAAGAAAAATTCAACATAGACCTAAGGAGAAATTTCCTGACATTGGGAACAATGAATCAATGTAACAACTGCCTTCAGAAGTTGTAGGTGCTCTGTCACTGGAGGTTTTTAAGAAGAGATGGGGCATCAATTTGTCCGAATGGTATAGGTTTCATCCTGGGGCAAGGGGTTGGACTAGAAGTTATCTTACAACTCTGTTCTTCTATAGGTAGCTTGCTATAAAATGATGTATATTTTCTGCAGGACTGGAAGATATGGTTCGGTTATCTCCTTGGCATTGTTCAAGTCCATTCAGCATATTGAGATGAAACTTTAGATTGAGTTGTCATAACAAACTAAAAGAAGAGAAGTTCTTTGTACCCATTTTGTACAACATTTCTGAGATTTGTCTTGTATTCAATGAAATTTTTTGTATTCCTCTCACAAAATGGGGTCCTCATTGATCAGAGCCACCTTCTGCATAATTTCACTCTCCAGTGAACCATGCATGAGAGATGCAATGGAAAATCATTAACAAAAGTCTGCGCTATTCAAGATCTTTTAGCAATTGGCGATGACTAAAACATCCACAGTAAAGTGATTTTTCAGCAGTTCTATTTTCATCTCAATAGATTCGTTTACTTGTAGTCAGGGTTTGTCTTAGGACAAATATTGTTCTCTGGGTAAGCAACATGTTTGGTGCCCCTGTGGTCTATTTTACATTGTTGTCAAATTGGGCAGAACTGCTGAATTTATCAGAGTAAAGCAGTTTTCTGCTGGATTTCATTCAAAGTCAGTAACATTCAAGTGGAAATGAAAAAAGGAGCATCTTTAATGGCTTATTTTCCTTGCATACTAAACAACTTGAAGATGCTGCGGAAAAAAAAAGATTGCAACACTAATTTTGGATTGATTTTTCATCCAACTCTTGGAAGATACTCTTTTCAGCAAATACTGTCCTTGAGTTCAGAATTCAGAAAAAGAACCAAATTTGCCAATCTCTCAAATAATTCCTATCTTTGAACGGATTTCTGTAGGCCTGGAATACAGACCATTTCTAAAACTTGATATGAGAGATTAAATATGCAGTTCTTAGATCTGATTGATCAAATGAAACAACAGAGCTTCTTTGCTTTAATTTCTTCTTTGAAAGTAGAAAGAAAGAAACTCTTTCTGTGTGTGACACACAATACACAGAGTATTATATAATGTGAGAAAGAAGTAAATCCAAATATGTGTGGTACAATTGTATAAGAGTAAGTGAAGCTGTTTTGCTACTACAGAAATGTTAAAAGCATCTTATAAAGCATGTAGGATTAATAAATAAATAGTTCATATTTACTCAAAAGCAAAGAAAGAATCTTAAACAGAACTTGTTAAAAGTATATTGTATTTTCTTGTAATTTTCTATTGAGTTTTTAAACCATTCTTTGCTTGTTTAGTTATACAAACAATGCACATGTACACATACATTCGGTAATCCTTAAAAACATGATACATAACTTAATTCACAGATGAAATTTAGAGATAAACCAATAAACTGTTTTTTGGGGTGGTGATGTAGGATGCTTTGAAGTCAGTGTTGATTCCTGGCAACTGCCTGGACAAGACCCTGCAGTTTTCTTGGCAAGATTTCAGAAGTGGTTTGCCACTGCTTCTTTCCCAGGGCTAAGAGAGAGTGACTGGCCCAAAGTCACCCAGATGGTTTTATGTTTAAGGCATAAAACCTTAAACTGTTTAAGTCACAGTCTCTAGCCTAGTAGCTTAACAACTACAACACAATGGGTCCAATAAACTTTAGTGACCCTTTAACCTTTAAAAATATTGCTGAAAGTAGTTTCCAATAGCACTTCATTGCCATCACTTTGATCATGTATTTCTTTCTGGGAGGAAGTATGACTGCTTCCAATAGCCATTGCTGTTGAAGGGGTGGGGAAGATTCTGTAAGTCATGCTCTACTCATATTCCCCAACTTGTTCCTATAGAACAGAAGAACTCTGGCTTGGTGGCTGTCTTCATAGAAATCTGGGGTGGGGTTGTTTCTATGTGATCAGGCACATCAAATACTATGAACACAAATTAGATGAGGGGGAAATCACAATTTATTTCCTTTTTTATTTCATTTTGATATATTGCAGGATTGAGGTATTCTTGATGTTTAAACAAGAGTACCTCAGGATGTTGTCCCAATTGTGTGTTCTTTACATTTTTCCATTAGTAAACAGAGATACATTCATTGGTTTGCATGTTTTCTCGCAGCTACCTGGACAAGTCCCTGTGTGTTTTCAGTGTTTCCAGGCCAGGTGAGGTGAAAATAACCCTAGGTCAGCATCTAATTGCTTTTCAGTCATTGAAGAAGGGAAATGATGGTAGTATGAAATGACTTAACTGATTAATTGCTGGGAATCTGGCTTTTTTTTCAGCTTGCCTCCCCTCTCTGTCAAAATATATGATATGAAATGATGAACTGGGATGCAGGAAAGATGCTTGACTGTGGAAAGGGAGAAACAGGCCCTAGAACAATAAACAAGTTTACTTCCAAGTAACATAAGAAAGGTAACCTTAATTAAGAATATCAGACATTTTTGAGAGGCAAGGATAATCTATAAGGTCTCATAGATGACATATTTTCAAAGGTTATAAGCCACTTACTTCCATCCCAGGCTTTTTAACCTCATGAAATTAAATTAAAAAGTATGATATAAGCAGATGAAACATGTGCACACATTTTAAGGGCAGTTTGACATATGATTTATCCAACGGAAGACTTATCCAATAGGAAGGATAATATTTGGCAATCTATGAAGATGAAAATAAAAGGGGAGAATTGGGGAAGTTTTTCAAACTGCTTCTGCCAATCAAAATTATTGGGTAGGGTGGGAGAATGGGTATGGATGCAGAGATCGTGTGTTGGAGAAGTTAAGGGCTTTGTGTAATGTTATAGGTGATTTATATTTTGAAAAGATAGGGATGCATATAGCCCAAATGAAAATATACTCATTTCTTGGAAGAAAAACTGCCATAAACACCAAATGGATTAGCTTTTTAATGGCGGATCAGGCATTTGATATGCACTTCAGAAACATTCCAAGAGTTTAAATCTTATGGCACTTAAAGGATTACCAAAGTTATTATAACAGAAGCTTTTGTTGATGACAGTCCGTTTTATATATTTAATGATGTAGACTATGATTCACAAAAACTCATACCATAATATATGTGTGTGTGTGTGTGTGTGTGTGTGTGTGTGTGTGTGTGGATTTTTAAAGTGCTACAATTCCTTAGTGTCATTTCAGGATTTACCTGGATGTGATGAGGGCTCAAATTGGGGAGAAAATAGGCCTATATCTGTAACCCTACATCTCACCAACTTTCATTTGTTCAGAGCACAGATTAGGCAGAGTTACTATAATGGACTCAGAAGGAACCCTCCCTAGTTTCTTGGGCTGTAAAAGCAACAGAGGAGAAATGTACTTTCAGACTTGCAAGGTTCTGTTAATGTGGACTTACAATGAAATAGAGCTAGATCTTCTGGATATGTTTCCAGTCTGGTCTACCACATGAGGCTGACAGTTGCATTTAAGTGCATTCTCTATCTCTCTCATTTACAATCAAAAACCAAACAAGAAAGAAGGGACCATGTGTGCACTTAACCAAACTGTAAACATTAAAAATTACATACAAAGTATGCAGCTGTATATTCTGTTTTCTTTCTTTCCTGAACTTTCTATACAAGTAGGAAAAACAAAAGCTGAACTGGGATTCATTGATGAGAATTCCTGTGCTGGTATTAAATTATTAGACTAGCATGGAAATGCCAAACTTGGGCTAAGAATGTTTAATTTATTCTAAAACACACGGATACATAATATTTCAAAGCTACTGAATTTTAGGAGGAGGAATATACTGTAGTTTGAACAAAATAATTTATTTTCTAATTATGGGTACCATTTTCTTGAAAGCACTACATTCTTGCCTTGTGTTAATTAATCTACTATCAAATTCTATCAATTTAAACCATGAGAAATAGAAATACATGGTATTTGAAAAAGGGTTAACTTTAAATTATTTTTTATCTTCATACGGCAACAACTCATTGTCAGAAATAGCATGCCATAAGAAAAAGATGAAATAGTTGCAGAAAGAGACAAAAAAAAAATCTTTGGCCAAAGAAAATATTCTTAGGACTATTGTAACAGATGGGATTGCTGTCCACAATTTTGTGCAAAAATATTAGCCTAGACTAAGAAAAAAATAACTGACCAAGTATATCCCAGGTTTTATTAGAAGCACAATAATTGTGAAGTTAATGAAAATTAAGATCAATTTTACATGGAATAAAAGTTCTACACAAGCTTCTCTAGAAGAGCCTTAATAATCCTTATGCTGCTATCTTAGGCTATAAGAAAAATAATACTGCTGGATGAGACAAAACAGAATTGATTTTTAACACAATATAAAGGACAGTGTAGATGTTGCCAGTACGAACTACAGAAATCTCATTCTTTGTTGAATTCTGCTCTATATGAAATCAACCCATGTCTTAAAATAACTAGTAAATCTGTAATAAAACATACTTGCCTCTGCCCTTTTGAACCATTTGTATGCAATTCTTACTATTTTCCAGTCTTCAGACGTGCTCTTCATTTCCCTTGATAAACAATGCAAGGTTTAACAAAACTATCATGGAAGGTAGAAGGAAAAGATTAACTAAGTAGATCCACTTCCTGTGTTGCTCAGCTGTGAAGTATTCATTGTTCAAAACAGGACAAATTCACATTCAATAGAGAGATGGACAGCTGCTCACATGTAGGCTTTCTTTTGCAACATCCATGCTAAACATGAGGAATAAAGTCAGCCAAGATTGTCTGGCAGTGGAACTGAGGCTATAGATACAACTGTACTCTAAACTGTCATTGCTTTTTATGCACGGTATGTATCCCAAGAAAGTAACCTTACAATCAAGTGGCAAACATTTTATTTATTTAACCTTAGCACGCATGAATGGCACATAACATCTCCCAAAAGGAAACTAAAGACCTAAATCAGAACCACATGAAAAACAAATCAAAAAGCAAATTCAAAACTTCAATAAAGCCCAAGAAGGGCATTCACATTCAGTCAGCTGGAACCAAAAACACGTTGAAATAAAATAATTCAACCTGTTTCTAGAATTGGGGGACTTTGTGTACTTCCAAGAGGAGAACATTCCATAAAGTGAGACTAAGGGAGAAGCAACCACCATCTCACCTTTGTCCCATGACCTTCACAAGGGGAAGGAACTTTCAACAGATCTTCCCTTGGTGACTGGACTAGACAGGAGGAGTCTGTTGCTATTGCTGTGCCATCTAGGGCTCTCAAGATAATGACCAACACTTTGAGTCAGAAGCCTAATGGGAACCAATGCAGTAGCATTAATATGTAATCCATATTAGCAGAGTTGTTCTGTCCATAATATTCACACCATATTTGTATCAACTTCAGATTCTGGGTTGTCTTTAAAGGCAGCTCCACACAGAACATATTGTAGTAGGCCAGTTGAGTGATGATCAAAGCATGAGTCACTAAGTTGATGAGTATTATTTTCTATCATTTTTATATGTGTTGTTTTTATGAGAATCTCTGTCACCATATGACATTTAATGTTGGGCTTGGTATGTTGATTTATTTATTTATGTGCAATATTTGGCTTTCTGTCGTCTTTTTGTTTGCCTTCATTTTTTGACCTTCATTACATTATGCTTAAGCAGAAAATATTCTTTACCAAAAAAGAAGTGTTTGCAGATAACCCAGCATACCTCTCAGCTAAAAGATAAAGTCCATGCTCTTCCAGAAAAAATATAGCATCCAGATTGTATGGTGCCTTTAAACTAGATATTTCTTATTAACAAAACATGACAACTGCCAAATGTAACACATCAGGAAATAGAAAAAAGAAATGGCTTTGAGTTTTATAAAGAACACAGAGAGAAAAAGAAATGGGCAATTTTGCATAACCACCAATTGGTGAAATTCTTGGTGATTCACAAACTGTGTCATTCACTAGACTTCCAGAATAGTAATTACTCAACTTTCAGTGGAATTAAACATTCATAGCTTCTAATAAAAGAGAGAAATAGACAGACAGACAGACAGACAGACAGACAGACAGACAGACAGATGTGGGATGTTAATGAAATAACAGTAAGGGACAACCGTGAAAGTATCAAGCTTGTGAAAATGTCAGAGATTGTGTGTGAATGATCTTAATCAGTTCTTAAATGATGCCTTCACAAGTTTTGGTTGATAGCCATCATAGCAAGTATGTAAGTCTGAACTCTGGGTCTGATAAAAATATTTTCTGGGTCATCTATAAGATAGATGTTTGTTTGTTTTTTAAGTTGCTCCGCCCACCCTAGTTCATGATAGAGTTTAGTCCTGCATTCGTCACAAAACACTTATCTCTCTTCAAGTGCCTCTCCATGTTCTTCATGGATTGCATAAAAGCCTAAATTATCTCCGGCTGAAGGAAAAAAGTGGACACATTTCCTGTTTTGAAAGGGATTGCTACTGCTTTAGTTTATGCTGAATAGTTACACTTGACTATGCTGAGCTAACTTTCGTAATTTGTTCAATTATCCAGAAGAAGGATGCTCAGATGCAGTCTTAACAATTTACCAAATTATCAAGGGAGGAAAAAAAAAACAATAAAGCAACATTGGCTGAAAAACAAATCTAATTCTCTGTTGTCTTAAAAAGATTACTCCTTACACCATTAGAAAGAAATAACCAGAAGCTATCAATCTCAATCCATAAGCCTCTAATAACTAGCTATACCATGCAGTACTGTGGCTATGGAGTGTAGAAGTCAAAAGCCAAAAAGGCAGACAGAAATGCAATTTTAGGAACACAGAAAGTGGTTAATAGGGCACCTAAGAGGCCACGATTTGCTTCATTCAATCATAGAGGCAATATAATTTGCCCTGTCCAGAAAAGTTTTGGTTAGGGCTACCAAGGAAGCCTCTGAAATGAGATGAAAGGAAAGCAGTGCAGGAATTAGAGGGGGAAGGAGTTGTGTTGCTTTGTGAAGCTTCTTTGAAAGATTATTTTCCAAAAATAAAATTAGTGAAGTAAAACACTCCGATAAAGTTTTACACAGACCAACAACCTAACAGTGAGCAGAATAAGCCGATCCAGTCCATACTGGACACTTGATTGGCAACCCGTCAGGATTTCCGACATAACTTTTGGTCCGGAAGATTGATTAGATTGAAATTAGATTGAATCTGGTATTTACTACTTGAAAAACATATGCTTTAACAGCTGGCCGACTCCAATATGTAACATGGGTACTTCACGTAACTCAGCACCAAATGTTCTGATTGTCTAGAATACACCTAACTATATTCTGGCCAAGACACAGCACCCTGTCTAGAACAGGAATTGCTTAATGAAATTCCAAAGATTCATTTCTTAAAAATGTGATTTCTTGAGTTATTCTGGAACATGATAGACTTGTTCCAAAAGAAAACATGACACTCCATCTTCAGAATGGTGAGTTTTTCACTTTTCCACTGTGGTCTTAAAAACTGCTGTTTTAGAGATATAAATTTTCTTGAAATATTAAAACTGTGGGAAACACTTATTTCTTCTTCTTTTTTTCCAGAGGGGAATTGAAATTTTTGGGAAAAAATGAAATATATCCAATACTTATTTTTACACTGATCTAAGTTCACTTTGTTATGTTAAGAAACTATAATACAATATAGATAGAGTATACAATGTGCCTGTGTGCTATGCAATGTTGGAATTCATTGTTGGAATGTATTTCTATGCAACAACTACAGTAGTATTTAGCCAGTAAGTGATAGTATTTATAACTTTGAATCTGTGATGTATACTCTATACCAGGCATGTCAAACTCATGAGGTCACATGACGCTGCGCGACGTATCAAGACTTTTCCCCCATTGCCGGCAATGGGATGGGCACGGTTTCACTGTAATGCATCCAGCCTGCGGGCCTGCAGTTTGACATGCCTGCTCTATGCTCTTTTGTTCTAAGTAGAATTTCCTGTTTCCTGTTACAGTTAAATAGTTGAGCAGTAAAGCCCATGGTGACTGTACTCTTTGTTTGCTCTCTGTGGTGCTTTATATAAACAGAATTTCTAACAGTATATCCTGAGAATATGATAGTAGAAAAGTGACAGCTGCTAGGATCATCCAAGACATACACCCACCAAGAGGACCATATCTCCCAGCATCCTCATGAGCATGTGATCAAAATTTGGGTGCTTGGCAACTGGTTCATATTTATGACAATTGCACCATTTGTAACCTTCTGAGCCAGCTTCCGACAAGCAAAGTCAATGGGAGAAGCCAGATTTGCTTAACAACCACTTGATTCCTTTAACAATGGCGGTGATTTGCTTAACAACTGTGGCAAAAAGATTCGGCAAAACTCACTTAACAACTGCCTTGCTTAGGAACAGAAATTTTGGGCTCTATTATGGTATTAAGTCAAGGACTACCTGTATTAGAATATTTTTTGCTTTATCTACTGTTTTTGTCTTCCTTTGTGTGCTAAATGTGCTTCCTCAGATCAGCAATTCCCTCACTGCCATCATCTTCCATGATTCACTTATTGTCACAATATTCTGGTTTGTTATCTTCAAATACATGTAATCAGAAGCCATAGTTTTTCTTGGTATCCAATAATGGCTTTGTAAAAGAAACGAGCCAGAGAACTAAGCTCAGAGTTATGGGAAACAAGACACAATAGGAGCTTCCATGTTTAGCTGCTTCCATCAGTAGGAGAAAATAAGCAAGAACAATCAAAGCTTTCTTTTTCTTGGTAACCCAGAATTCTAAGAAATTGCTGGCTTCAATGGCATAAAAAGACAGTTTTCATCATAAAGCTATTGTTCTGCTTTCTTTTAAAAATATAAGGAGGGAAAGACACAAAACCACAAAGATTTGATTTTCATCCTTAGGCACATAGGAAACAGATTAAGGAGAAATGAAACTCAATAGAAAGAGATATGAACACAATTACTGTTTGCTCTTCACAATTTTTTTTAAAGCAGCAAAAGCAGCAACAGTTTAAAAAAATACTAAAAGGTCATCTCCTACCTCTTTTCTACACTGTGGCATGACTCAGAAAACTAAGTTACTGCGGAGATTTCATTGAAACCTGAATGGTGAGTTTGGTATTAATAACATCTAGAGCAGTGTTTCTCAACCTTGACAATTTTAAGGCATGTGGACTGCTGGCTGTGGAATTCTGGGAGTTGAAATCCACATGCCTTAAAATTGTCAAGGTTGAGAAACACTGATCTAGAGTTTGATTCAGTTTTGTTGCATGATATGCACGGAAGAAAAAGGCAAAAGATACTACAAAAGAATTAAATATTTTGAGTGCATTTACAAAAACTGATTTCATCATATATGAATATGAACTACATTATATATTTATTTATTGTTTATTTATTGTTTATATTTATATCCCGCCCTTCTCCTTGCGGACTCAGGGCGGCTAACAACCAGATAAAAATGCAAATCCCAAAACTACAGATTAAAACATAATTAAAAACAAATATTAATAATTGGTCTAGTTAATTTAAAATTACTTTAAAACCCCCATTAAAAATTTTCCCCTAGGCCAGTCCTGCAAGCTGGAATACACTACTATGACTAATTCAACAAAGCCAGGTTTAAAATCCAAACTCACTACAATATATGAGGAAAACTCAGGGGGGAAAAAAGCTCATGTGTAAATACTCTCAATTTCCTCAGATATTCATCATATTACACCTCTCAAAACCTGGATATGTCATCTGATCTGGGGATCTCAAGGAAAATCTTGAGGTGGTTCCCTTGCTGATTTAATCTCTTGTACGTTTTATGGTTTTTTAGCTTTTTAATTCAATTGATTTTGACATGTTTATTGTTTTTATATGTTTTGCTATATGCCTCTCAGAGATATATCTTGTGTGATAGGCCACCATATAAATTTTAGATATATAATAGAGATGGAGATGGAGATGGGGATAGGGATGGGGATGGGGATGGGGATGGAGATGGAGAGAGAGAGAGAGAGAGAGAGAGAGAGAGAGAGAGAGAGAGAGAGAGAGAGAGAGAGAGAGAGAGAGAGAGAGAGAGAGAGAGAGAGAGAATAACATTACTGCAGAAGATCATAAAAAGCCATATTGTTCTACAGTGAATTTCTGAGTAAGGATTCCATTTTTTCATGGCATCCCTCCCTCTAGATATTAATTTATTTCAAGATCTGTTGTGTACTGAAAAGTTCAGGAGGCCTCCCCACAAACAAACAAACAAAACTGTCAGATTTGCTCCAACTTTTCTATCATGAACAAATTTACCAATTCATGCCCAGGAATTGAACTGCAATTGCCACCTTTCATCAACTGCCACTCTGATCCTAGACACAAAGATTGTGTAATGTTAATCCAGAGTCACAGTTCATGATTTTGAACTAGATGCTACAAAAATTGTAGCATGATCTAAGGCTGTTATTGTTTTCCAGCAGAATAAGATTTAAAACGGGAGTACAAGCCTCTAGTCTAGGTCAAAGATGGATACCAAATTCTTTCTTATGTTATATATTTAGTATTTTTCATCACTGGCCACTCAGGGGCTGAGGCTGGGGCTATTAAAAGTTGTGCTTTATGTGGTATAGTGCTTAAGGTATCAGTTTGGTATGCTGGGAGACTGGGAATTCTAGTCCCAATTTAGGAACAAAGCCTAAAGCCTTGGGCTAATAACCCCCTCAGCCCTAGGAAGCATGAAATGGCAAACTGCTTCTGAAATGTTGCCAAGAAAATTACAGGGACTTGCCCAGGCAGTCGCCAGCTATCAGCAATGATGACAAGGCAAAAACAAAAAACTAGAGGGCAACCAATTCCTCAGTCTCTGCTCTGAATCAAAGTTAGATGTTTTTTAGATCGAATGTTGATTTTTGTCTATGGTCATGAGGAATCATTACTATTTGATTATATTTTTTCCATTATGTGTAATATTCATATTCACAACCAAATAGTATAATAATATCACCTATGTAAACATATGACTTTTGATGGTGGGTTCATATTATGATGTTGTGCTGATACCATCAAATAATCCAAAATGTCATACCATACTACCTTGGCAGTGGGTTGTCTAGAAATTGGTAACTTTTTCCACAATTCCCACACAGGTTGTTGATGTTGGCGCTACTATTGGCATTATTATTCCTAGTATTATTATTTCAACTTCTTTTTCTTTGATTTTATATTTTCTACTTAATCTACTGCTATTTTATTTACCTGTTTTATCTAATTTCTTATTCTTTTGGCCTATGATTGTAAATGTAATCAATAAATAAAGAGCTGTACAAATTGTAGAACCTCTGGTAAACATATAGATAGTCCTTGCTTAGAGACTACTTCATTTAGTGATTGTTCACAGTTACAACAGTGATAAAAAATAACCTTACAACCAGTCATAACTTTTATGGCTTTTGCAGGTTTGTAAAGCAAAGGAAAGCTGAGATAAGATCATAAGCACCATTGTGGTTTTACTTAGTGACTGCTCAGCTTAATGACTGAATTTCTGGTCCCAATTGTGGTTCCTAAATGAGGACTAACTGTACTTTCAGACCTATGGAAAGTCTTACTGAATGCAAGTAGGGGCTGAAAAAATCACTATGAAGATAGGAAGGAGAAAGGCACAAGAAAACGTATTCTGCATTATCCTAATGGCCTCTGGAAGTATCATTTTGACAATTGGACCATTATACCGTTTATATTAATAGACCCATTACATATGCAAACAAATTATGATAACCAACTGTGCTTGGATTTAAGAACAGATTTGCACAACTTGTCTTGATACTTGACTAAAGTCATCTACCTATGATTCCTGGTTATGAAAAATGTGCACCCTAAATCCTATAAATTGTATAGGATTTCTCTTTACCAGAATGTGTGTATCCTGCAACATTAGCCTGGGACCCATATATTTGCCTTCATCCAAGAAAATTGTACAGACCAATAGAACCCACTGTTCACATATCTAAAATACAGTTAATAATTTCTTTCATTCCTTTCTGTAAAGGATACTTACTGTATGTGAAGCTCTAGGTGCTCCTGCCAGTTCCCATTGAATATAAACCTCACGAGTTGCTCTGACAACATATCCCTAAGGGTTTCAATGTTCCATTCCTTATTTCAACCTTTCTTTTCTTTTATATTTTAGTCTGAGGAGAATAATTTATTTCTTTTTAAACTGAAGATGATGTGGATTTTTTCCATCCCAACCTCTGATCTTGTGGTTTCCCTTGTTCCACTTGGTTGTTATACAGTATATTGTTTTGTTGATATGAAATTGTATTTCACTTATCTTCCATTCAATTTTGTTCCTCTGATGAATCACTTCATGTAACTGTAAATATTGGCTATATAAGTTCTTACTCAAAAATTCTTTATATAATATGCTGACAAGTAAAGACTGTTTTAGTTATTTAATAGGAATGTTCATTATTTACTTTTACAGAAAACTGTTTTCACACAACTATTTTTATTTCGTCAAATGTTGTCATTATTTGTATGATTTCTTTTCTGTAAGGATCGTATTCAACTACGTGTGTCTGCCAGCATCAGTGCCAGAATCACTGAAGGCTTAGATTCTCCCTCCTACCCTACATCCTCTATTATGCTTCAAAAACTGGTCCAGAATATTTGAGGGACCTCTAAAGTAGGTTTTAGGAACATATGGAGCTGAAATGTGGAGGAAAGTCAAGGGAAGTTAAGGTGGCTTGGCTAGAAGTTTCTTTATATAGCCTTGAAAACATTGGCACAATGTTTACCATCTAAGTTTTAGATACTGGTAAAATATTACGGATTTGTACTAGAGAAAATATTTATGATTATTGGAATTTAGCATTCTTAGTTACAGCAATGCTCTAATTAAAAATTATTATTGTTGTTGTTAATAATAATAATAATAATAATAATAATAATAATAATAATAATAATAATAATAATAATAATAATAAAGTTGGAAGGGACCTTGGAGGTCATCAAGCCCAACCCCCTGCTCAGGCAGGTAAATGGCTGTCCAGTTAGAACTTAAAATATATGTGAATGTCTTCTGGCTAAAGGCAAACATAACCCATGCAATTCAGGAGGAAAACATCTATTTCCAGTGACAAGGTTACTTAGTGATGGGGAAAACCTCCATTAGAGGAATGCTCTGCTACTCAAAGAAAACAATATTGGGTTAATAGTTTTGAGTTTTCTACTTATATGTTCTTGCAGTAAACAAAGAAGAAACTACAAATTCTTCAGTCAAATCAGCTTCTCTTTATATTGCTATGTATACCAAAACTGAAACATAAAAGCCATCTCACCATTCTTTGGTATGGAAGTCAAAAAGAAAATCTGTTGCGAGGACAGAAAGTGAGCATTATGCTTGAATTTGAAGCTAGGTCACCCTTGGCTGAGGTCATCTAGTCTAATCCTCTGCCCAGACTGGAATTTGTTTAGAAAAGTCTTAGACAACCAATGACTGATTATTATTTATTATGTTTTTATTGAGTTAAAGACAAAGACAATTTGCCTAATACCACTTGATAAGTATCATAGCTGAAAAAAATGTGAGACAGACAGAGAGAATAAGTGATGCTGCATATTCTCCTCATTGCTCCAGGAACAGCTTTTACAACTGGGGAAGTTCTAACCTGCATTTGCTACTTCCTTTTTACAGCATTCCCTTTCACTGGTCTTTGCCTGCCGTGCCCCTTTCCGGGCTAAAGAAATCTATGCATTATTGCTAATATTTATGTGAGCAATGAGTCATTCAATAAGGAAGAGAATGCATGTTAGTAAGACTTGGCATATAAGTAAACACTTGCCCAGATTAGTCTTCTATGAACCTGTCCCTGTGCACTTTAGTTTTAGATGGTGTCTTCATCATTTGAGAGTGGAAATGATGCAATTTTGTTTGTATTCTTGCACTTACTCATTTGACCATTTCAGATGCCTGAGGAAGAGATTGGCACATTTTAAATGGGAATTTCTTTCATATGTATGTTGCAGATAAAGAATGACCCAGTATCTTCTATGAATACAAATCATACAAACAGTACACTCAGATAAACAACTTGTTGCTGGATTTTCTCTGTCCTCCATCCAGTCTCTGGATCTGCTCATTTCATTATGTGTACAGTATATGTGGCTTAAAATATTGTGTAATATATCATACCTCAAGGTGCAGATGGGTAGAGCTAAGTTGAATTCCAAATGAGAAATACTTTTATATTCTTGTATCTCTTTCTCTTTCCCTGATCATCAGGTACACAATTTATGCAAACTGTTAGATCGCGCAGGCAGTAAGACACGAGTCGAGTGACAGTCAGCTCTCGGTTTATTGGCAAGGCATAAAGTAAATCCGGACTGGCATCTGGGCCAGGGGAGCCCTCTTTTATGGGATTCCCCTGGCTTGTAATCACACAATTCCATTGGCTGGTAAGACCCCGTTGCTAGTTAGCCAACCAGCAACGGGCATG
>NW_015386500.1:163637-165416 GCF_001527695.2 Protobothrops mucrosquamatus | reverse complement strand
GGGCCAGGGGAGCCCTCTTTTATGGGATTCCCCTGGCTTGTAATCACACAATTCCATTGGCTGGTAAGACCCCGTTGCTAGTTAGCCAACCAGCAACGGGCATGAAACTGTATGCAGATGGAGAAGGGCAATCACCCTTAATGGGTGATCAGGATGCGCATAGGGGATTAAGGGGGGGAATACAAAAGAACACAACACAAACTAAGTCATTATATATTATAGAGTAGATGTAAGAGAAGATTTAAGATACCATATTATAAACAGTTCAGACGCTCTGACTTTCTATCACATTTTTACTTTTTTTTTCCTGAACGAAATGGAAAATGCTGGCGGTACCACCAGCAATAAAAAACCTGGATTATTATTGTTTGTGACTCTCAAATGAACCTAATTGAGGAGGCACATACTCTTTTGGTGATGTGTGGTGCTGTGTAATCCTTGGACAGCAAAGGTGACTAACAAACAGGTACTGGAGCACATAACACCAGACATGTCACTGGAAGGCAAAATCACAAAACTGTGTCTCACTTACTTTGGCCATGTCGTGTGGGTGAATTTTCACCAGAGAAAACAACTATGCTTGAAGGAGTTAGTGCTAAAAGGAAACTAGGCCATCAAAGAACACAGTGACTGGACACCATTAAAGCTGACACCAGCCAGAGCACAGAATAACTCAAAGTAGTGCAGGATTGGAAGATGTAGAGAGATCTGGCCCATAGAATCACCAAGAGTCAAACACAACTGAATGGATAACATCATCACCATACTCTCTTGGATTGATTCATTTATGGAGATTTCCCATAATCATATCTAATTAAGAGTCATATTCTGCCAGTAAATATAGGAAACTTTTGAATGGTTAAATAATAGCCAGGAAGAAAAAAAATCAATTATGAATTATAACTTTCTTCCAGACTATCTTCTTCTAAGAATAATTTTACTTTTTCTTTGATAGGCTATTTTCTTAATAGAGAAAAGAGACCAATCAAGATACTTTCTTTGTATAGATAAGACATGCCATGACTTTCTTTATTTTAACTATCCTGAATTTAAGTTAGAACATTTAATCAAGTCTTTATATTTCTGTATTAACTAATTTATTTATAATATTTTAATAACTGCCCCTCACAGAATGCAACTCTGGGTAGCTTAATGACAGCTATAAAGCCAAGAAGCAATAAAAACCATACAAACAAAAATCTGGTGCCTCAATCATTCTCTTTGGATGCTTCCAACAACGCCATCCATAGGCTTCTGTGTTTTTATGGCCTTCTGGAAAGGTAAAGGGGTGAGGCCCTGCTGGATACCAAAGGGGATACATATCGATAGGGCAGGAGCCACTGTAGAAAATTTCAAATACATGGCCACATTTAAGGCAAGTTGGAGACCTGGAGTGTGACCACCATGTTTGACCTGGTAGGTGGACAGATATCCTTATGGATTGGCAGTGCCACAAATAACCTGGCTCTCTGCCATGTATGGCTTTAAAGGTGATAACCAGCACTTTGAATTTTATCCACAAATGAGCCAGTGCATCTCATACAACAAACCAAGGGGCACCCAGCACTGTGTCTACCTCTGCATTCTAGACCAGCTGTAACTTCTAAGTGGTCTTCAAAGGCAACCCCATGTGGAGTACATTACAATAGTTCATCCAAGAAGTGACTAAGCCATGAATGACCCTGAGCAAGGCCTTTCTGTCCAGGAATCAATGTACGATTGTTTTGTAATCTAAACATTATTTTTCTTGGCCATTCCTCAATACTTTGTACCTATGTT
>NW_015386500.1:155477-163601 GCF_001527695.2 Protobothrops mucrosquamatus | reverse complement strand
ATGTTGCTTGCTCAAGGACTCAGAATATTTATTTGGTCAAAGTTTTCAGTATATTTATTTGGCAATAGGGCCCTTAGTAACAGTTTGGTCTCAATATATGCTGAAAGCAGTATAAATTAAAGTTTAATTTTGCCAAATTAGTGAATTACAAACAACAGTTCCCTAATAGCAAATCATCTGCTGTGTGTGCTTGCTGAACATAGTTAAAATATTGTCTAAGCTGGCTGTTTGATGTATATGCATACATTATTTATTTATGTCTTATTTATTTCCTCATGTACCAACATGCATTAAAAAATATCAGGTATCTACATCAATTTTTTCTGCCAGAGACATATGAATTTTTTTTCTTTTCCTTTCTATGGTCTTTCTAAAAAAAATTCTGCTGATTATGTAAATACTCAGATTGACATTCTATTTAAACTGCATTAAAATGTGTGGTTTTTAACTTCCAAACCCTTATTGTTGAGAAATAATTTTTTATAGTGATATTCTATAAAAATCTTATTATAGAAGTAAAAACAAATATATCAAGAGTATGAAGGTTTATCACTTAAAATACTAATTATGTAGTTAATTCATTAACAATGAAACAAATGATTGAAAAGGACCACTTTATGTGCCTTTAATGCTATATGGCAAATTTTCTTCCTTTTCTTGCTGACTTTTCTGTTGATTTTAGATCAAATAAATGCACAAATGTTCATCTGCCATCAGTCTCATCATCCTCTGAACATCTTCAGTTTATCATCCCACTATTCCTCTGCTATCATTATGTCTATTCAAAAATGAAAGCATATATGAAAAATAAAGTTCAGCATGCCATTCTCATTATATTCTCCTGAATTAATATAATATCTTCCTAACTTTCACAGACAGAGGATTGGGTCAAATGATCAGGGTAGCAGCAAGCTAAATTTGCAGCACAATGGCAAATGTTTACAACTAGAGCATCATGCAGGCTCAGCCTTTCTGAAGGAGGGGTTGGGCAATAGAGATAATAGCTATTTGCAGTATAGAAATATATACACTACATACAGTTTCAGCATTTCACATGGAGATGCAGCCTTTCCCATTCCTTCAGAACTTCATACACACCACTGCAGTCCATTCTCCCTCTTTGTCATTTCTCTTTTGTAAATTTAATTAGATCAGGTCAAGGAAACCTAGACATGCCAGAAAGAAATGAGTTACATTTCTTTACCCTTATTTGACTGTTTCAGAACCAAAGCTTTGCAATCTCACAGTTTCAGGAATACATAATGGGTGTTCACCAAGCCAGCTAAAGGCATACATGTGCAATATGCTTTTAATATTTTTTTTAATGGTCTAATCCAGTATTTCTCAACTTTGGCAACTAAGATATTCCCCATGCTGACTGGGGAATTCTGGGAGTTGAAGTTCATTCATCTTAAAATTGTCAAGGTTTAGAATCAGTGGTCGGAGCCAAGATTTTTCAAGCTCTGTTCCACTAAACTCTCAGATTCCATGAAAAGTAGATGAGCTCCATGAGAGACTAAAGGCAAACACACACACACACACACACTGAAATGATTTGAATGCAGGACTGTCCCTAGCAGATTTTCTACAATACAGTGGAAAAGGTGGGACTTTTCTCATGAAAAGGGGGGGAAGGCACAGCCACTATTTTGCAGGTCAGCTGTTCTAAGCAGGGTTTTTTTTCTCATAGAACGCCCAGAATGGAGTTCCACCACCTTTTTTGGATGGAACCTTGTAGAGTAGGCAAGGCAGGTTGTATGACATGTGTGAGTTCCGGCACCTTTTTTTTTTTTTTAGAAAAAAAGCACTGGTTCTGAGAGCTTTTTTTGTTTTGTTTTGTTTTGTTTTTGCTAACAATTTCTATGCTTCGAAAAAGTTTGAAAATCTCTCATATAAGCTTCCAAAAGAAAAATAAAAAAATTATGACTGGACACCCCTGATACCCCTGGGGTTGCACCCCAATGGATGCAACCAGTAGTATCTTTTTAAAGCTGCTATAAAGTTCTCTTTCATGAGACCTTTTCTGCTTTTGATCAGACCACTACCCTTACAAGTAGATTACTTAGCCTAGATTTAATATTTATGAGACAACTGGCTTAATTTTATTAATAGAATTTTCAAGAAAAAAAGAAAAAGAAAAGAAGGAAACTCATCTTAATTATATATAATTAATTGCTCCTGTTCTAAAAGATTTAGAGTTTTGAAAGGTGTCATCAATTTTTGTGACCTGTGTATTGTATTTAATAGTTTATGATAATCACATTTAGTATTCCTTCTCACACTTTCTTATGTTCACATGAATCCTTCTGATAAATGCTCAAGCTTTTTAATACAATAAAAGCATAGCAAAATCACTAAGAAACACTGGAACCAATTAAAATAAGATAAACATAAAACAATACAAACCACAGAAGTCATGGCAATTTGTATTTATGCAAAAGTGAGTATAATGTAGGCTGTAAAAAATGGAAACTTTCAGTAGAGATGGTTCTTGAACCCTGAAACAAAGTAGGTGGCTTCAGAGAAATTTTCAGAGAGATTTTAGCAATTTCTCAAGGGCAAGGATCAACGGGGCCAATACCCCAAGTTTCATATAGTTCTGTATGTGAAAATATCAGAAGGTGTTTTCAGTTCAGGCCATGATACTGGCTTGTTAAAATATACTCATATTTACAAAAATGATTTCAGGGAATCAAAAAAACAGACCAGAGAGAAGGATTATAATGAATTGAGTAAGGTTGTGAACTTATCCAAAGCGAAGAAGGTGTCTTCTAAAGACACCCCCACAAGATTAAAATTTTCCAGGAGCCAAAAATTACAATATAAGACTGTCCATTGTCTCAGCATTCCAAATGGAAAAATATCGAGTCACTGATACAAACGTTTGCAGGGGGAAAGTCTTTCTGAATATATATGTAGAGATACTGGTTTCCAGGCAAGCCAAGATATTGCATTATTAATATACATACTACATTTCTTTTTCAAACATTTTTGCTAATTGCACTGATCTCCTTTAAGTGAGCAGAAGATAGTTATTTGGAATAGTCTTATGGACAGTACTCTTAATTTTACAACAGGGGTGTCAAACTGCCGGCCCAAGGGCCGAATGCATCATGCCGAAACCGCGCCCACCCCATTGCCGGCAATGGAAAAAAGTCGTGATACATCACAACACGTCACGTGACATTATGAGTTTGACACCCCTGTTTTACAATGCGTGAATTGAATTATTGGCACTGTGACCATGACCATGAAAACTATCAGGGCTAAGTAAGAGAGTTTAGGGGTTTTTTTATTTGCAGTTCTAGTTTCCATCTAGGAAATAATTATCATTTTCACTTCCTATCACAGTCCATTTTTATCACTTTTGAGAGAGATTAGAAGGATCAATTGATTACAGCAGCTAATTGAGCAGAAAACCAGCCAAAACAACAAACTATTTTTTGTTCTTTGTAATTCTCTATAAACATTTGCACTGGCCTCAAATATTAAAGCTTACTTACCTAAGGGTGCTATGATGTGTGTTATTTTCATATTTTAAATCCCCACAAAACCACAGAAGAGACAATTCCCCATTCCATTGGAGATATTATGGAAACACCTTTCTGTGGATATTACAGGTACATAAGATATACAGACTAAAGGCAAAATGGACATCATCTGCAGTTGTTCTAAGCAAAATGTATCCTTTTCCAGAAGATATTCAATGAGATCTGATCCAATTCTTATCTTTCATGTAAAGCTCTAATGTAAACCCACAGAACCAATTTAAAGGAAATACCGCCTTTTCTGAAAAGTCACTTGGTTGAGTTGAGTGGCTATAGAAATGAATGAATGAATGAATGAAATATATATTTTATAACCTCAATTCCACTATTAAGATCTTGCTCAAAATATAAGCTGCTTTATATTACTGAGAATGAAACGTCTAGAGCAAAGCCCACATTTTTAATAGAGAATTATAGGCAGGAAAAGATACTGAATGTATTAAATCTGGGAGTAGATACTAGTGGCCAAGAGTAAATAGCCCCAGAAACCATAGCATTCTGTATAACAGACTGGATAACCTACATGAATTTTCATGCAATGTTGGTTGACTGACTGACTAATTGGTTGATTGATCTAGAACAGTCCAATTTACATCCTAGTAGGAGCAGCATGCCACAGAACCAAGAAGCAATGCTCTATCATCCTAAAGTATCACTATCTATTGAAGTAACTGAAAATTTCCATACTGAATTTTCCTTTAGTCTATAATAAATTTAAATTATGCAACTGAGACCTAGTTTTATGTGTTGGGGAGTTTACCTTATAGAACAATGTGAAGCTGATTTTCTAGCCTTGAAATGTAAATTTTGGGGGAGGCAGTTATGATCAGAGATATTATAATAATAAATCAGTACTAATTTCCCCAAAGAGCATGTGTATATCTAGAAAGAAAATGCAGGCCTTTGATTTGATTCTTGCTGCACAATGATGTTCTTATTTAATCCGACATTTACTAAAAATAAATGTCTGTGAGTGAAGGAATTAGGTCACTTATTGCCATAACTGGTTTTGCACATATATAGAAAAATCCAGAGAGGCACAGAAATGTAATGGCAGGGTGGCCACATTAAAGTAGTGCCAGTACTGTAAAGCGAACAAGGATAATGGCAAGGCTGGTATAATCATAGTTGTATAATCATAGGCTGAGCTCTGTGCAACTAGTTATCTGAAATGAAGGTCCATTAAATTCAGTAAGGCGTGTTCTTTTGTTAGTAATAACTGACCACATAAAAATGTTCCTTTATCGCTTTGATGGAGATCTAATCCATCCAAACTCCTGTTATGTTTTATGGCCATTTAGAAACCATAGCTTGATTTAGATATCCTTGCTGGTGTGAAAACAGTATTGTGAAAACATTATTGTGAAACCACAATAATGAAATTCTAATAATGTGTGCCACAAATTTTACTTTTTAAATTCTTTATTCATGCCCACAATGTCTATGATATAGGCAGTTAGTTAGATTCAGTTAGAGAATTGCTCTTCTAAGGATTTCAACGTTTCTTCACGGAGTGCCTTTTCTCTTTTAGTATTGGCACTATAAAATTAGCAGAAATAAAACAGAAAGATTTCTCAAATATTAATTTCAATCCCTCCCACATGATATTTAAAAACCAATTAATCTAATGAAAAATAGTCAGGAAGTTTTAATGAGCAGTGTAAATGGTTTGAGGTACATGAGTTCAGCAGTGTCTCTCTCAGTTGTGCCAATAGATATTTTTTTTCCAAAACAACAAATTTGAGCTCTGTAAAATATACAGGATCTCCCATGCTTAATTATCTATAAAATTCCATTTACTTCCCAAAGTAATTTACAGAATAAAAATGAAACAAAGATAGCCACCAGATAGAGATGTCTTTTGTGGAGACCACAATACTGAATCCCTTGTCAGTTCTAACCAGTCTAATTCCAAGATAGGCAAATACTGGCTGGAATTTATGGGAGTTGAAATCCAACACATATGACACACTATTGAAACACTTATCACAAGCTCTGCTACACACTTAAAGAAGCAGCCTTAAGTGTCAGATCTCAATAAGATGTGTATTTTTGTTTGGTATGATATTTGAAGCTGAGCATGGAGAGTGAAAGTGGGGAAAATGAATTAATCCTGTATCAACATTTTTTCTCCTTCTGTGACATTCCCACATATCAGAAAAACGTTTAGCAAAAATATGCAAAGCAGTGAGGTTTCTTTTTTTCCTAACTATCCATTCATGCTCTGTTTTAAGTCTTCCATTTGCAGTTTCACAAATAGGGCATCAACCACTATTGAAAAATCTGATTATGTCTCAGAGGAATAGTCTGTATGCCATTCATCCAGGGCATAATTTGAGGCTATGTTCAGTCTTTTGCTATAATCAGAGTAAGTGTTCTACTTTAGACTAAGGGGCCACAGCACCTTTTAAAGTGAGGAGGAGCAGGCATAATTTATACCTCACATCTTTATCCAAGGCCCTGAATATCTGCCTGGATATTCCTACCATAGTGTAGTACCTGGTAGTCTAATCTCAAGGAGATAAGTGCAACTCAGCTTGCTATGATCCTTCTCTTCTTCTCTTCTTCTCATCTTTCCTACTATCTTCTCCTATTGGTATTTTATGATTTATCACTTGTTTGTATCTTATGATTAATGATTGTAACTATGATTTATGATCTATGACCTATCACTTTGTTGTTTGTATGTACATTGAGAACTTATGCACCAGAGATAAATTCCTTGTGTGTCCAATCACACTTGGCCAATATTCTATTCTATTCTATTCTATTCTATTCTATTCTATTCTATTCTATTCTATTCTATTCTATTCTATTCTATTCTATTCTATTCTAGTGAACTTCTATTCTACACTCCATTTGTCCCATGCTGCTGCTTAAATATGGCTGGTGCATAATCACAAGCTAGTTATTATTTCTAATAACTTGGTAAATACAACCATCAGCCAATGCTCTAAGACTAGGAGAAAGTGCTTCCACAGCCAGTGACATGACTTCTAAGCAGTCTTTAGGTCAAGTACTTATTTCTCAAGAAATTCAACACTTTTTTGTTCTCTTTTGCTTGAAGTCAATTTCTATTATTAAAAAGCAGCGCATTGGTTATATGGGTCTGGAGGAAGCATTTGAATGAGTACAGTATCATTGTAGATTAAATTCTGTTGCCATAGAAACTTTATAGAGAAATGTTTGTTTTTTATTATTATTGAATTCTAAGAGCCAGAATTTTTTTTTACCATATATAGTGAAGTTTGTTGTAATATAACTTTGCTGTAGAATTCTATTCCATTATTTAGATTTTATGTATCCCTTTAAACCTTAGCAATTCCGAGCGAAGAAAAAGACTATACCCAGTGAGTTATGAAAATTATAAAGTTTATTTACCAATAAAATCCCAAGAGAGACTTGTTGACATACAAGAGTTTTAGCTGTGATTTTAAAGCACAAGTCTGATTGGGGCAATGGGCAGACAGTATATATATATATAGCTATTCTGAGTTCATGACAGGGTAGCATGGAGAGCACATGGGAGCATGGAGAGCCAGACATGACTAAATGTTTAGAAATAACTACAATTCTGAGTTCAACTAATTTGAACTGTTATTTTTAAAGTGCAGCTTAATACTTGTACTGATCAGAATAAACATCTTCAGGGACTTCTCCCATTGCCTTCTTAACATTTTTGCACTTTGACATGGAGATCACATCCCCAGTCATCCAGAGACAATATTTCTGTGAAAACAAGGTGAATTGTTCTTTTTCATTAGATTTTGAGGCTGGGGCTGCACTAGGCATCCCTGGGGAGCCCAAGATGCAAAGTGGATGCGGCTGGCTTTAAGCTGATTGTAGACCTTACACTACAATTTCATATGTTTCTTAAAGCAGTGGGGAATTACTAATGTATAACAGTGGGGATCAGACAGGGTTACGGGAACCATAAACTGGGAGGTTAAGAGCCAGACGTAGCCCTGCAGCTTAAACATTCCCATCCCCATGCTAAGCTATAATGGGGTCGATTTGATTTTGGTCTGTTGTGTTAATGTGGTCTGCAATGCTCCCTGACAGCTTTTCTTGCTTCCCGCACACATTCACTGCTGTACTTCCCACCTGCCCTCCTCCATTTATCTCTCTTGGCAGGGAAAAGCATTCAATAAAGGTTGAACAGGCTAGTGATATTGGAAGAAAATGTGCCAAAGAACCACAAACCATTTTTTGTGCTAAAGCTTTTAAGATGGATTTTCTAGCTGGCAAGCCAGAATAATGAACTGTTTAATTTATGTTTAAATTATAAGATGTCACACACATAATGCCTTTTACAAATTTATTGTGATGGATTAAAACTTTTCCAAACCAGAATTCAAAATGTATCCTGAAAGGGACAGAGAATCATAGTAATAGAAGTATGTATAAGATACATACTGGATCCGTGCCCCTCCTGGCTGGTACTGGCTGCCCGGGAGGGGACACGAGCCTGGCTCCAGGGAATTATAAACGCTTCTTTATGGGAGGGTGTCTTCCCCGTGGCCTTGAAGGAGGCGGTGGTGAGGCCCCTCCTTAAGAAGCCTTCCCTGGACCCAGA
>NW_015386500.1:132374-155227 GCF_001527695.2 Protobothrops mucrosquamatus | reverse complement strand
GATGGGGAGAAACAGACTCAGGCTCAACCCTTCCAAGACTGAGTGGCTGTGGTTGCCGGCTCCCAGGTATAGTCAGCTGACTCCATCGCTGACTATAGGGGGCGAAACTTTGGCTCCCTCAGAGAGGGTACGCAATCTGGGTGTCCTCCTGGATCCACGGCTGACACTGGAAGACCAGTTGACGGCTGTGGCCAGGGGGTGTTTTACCGGGTACGCCTGGTACACCAGTTGCGGCCTTTTCTGGACCGGGATGCCTTGCGCACAGTTACCCATGCTCTTGTCACCTCCCGCCTGGACTACTGTAACGCTCTCTACATGGGGCTCCCCTTGAGGAGCATTCGGAGGCTCCAGTTAGTCCAGAATGCGGCCGCGCGGGCGGTGATGGGAGTGACTCGTCGCTCACATGTAACGCCGCTGCTGCGCGAGCTGCACTGGCTGCCTGTGGCCTTCCGGGTGCGCTTCAAGGTGTTGATTATCATCTTTAAAGCGCACCATGGCATCGGACCTGGCTACCTCCAAGACCGTCTTCTGCCACAGATCACCTCTCACTGGCCGATACGCTCCCACAGAGAGGGTCTCCTCAGGGTGCCGTCAACCAGACAGTGCCAGTTGGCGACCCCCAGGGGGAGAGCCTTCTCTGTTGGAGCTCCCACCCTCTGGAACGAGCTGCCCCCAGAGATCCGGGTGATTCCGGATCTCCCCTCCTTCCGCCGCGCCCTCAAGACATGGCTGTTTCAGCTGGCAGGTCTGGCCTAGGGATATTTTAAATTGGATTTTAATCAATTTTTAAAATAAGAAAAGGCCTATTTAAATATATCTTTTAATTTATTTTAAATTTTGTATATTTGTATCAATTGCTCTGTTTTTTAACTGGCTGTAAGCCGCCCTGAGTCCACCAGGAGAAGGGTGTGATATAAATACAATAAACTGAAACTGAAACTGAAACTAAACATCTTTTAATATTAGAGGCTCTTGAAGTAGGGAATAACTTCTAAGGTATCTTGGATGTTGACAGCTCTACTGTATAGCATTTTAATACACTCCTTGCATCTTCTTTTGATCTCTTTTGAATCAGTTACGATCTGTTCATTAGTATCCTTAGCATACCAATTCAAGGCTCAAACCTCCTTCTGAGTTCTTTTGAAATACTTTTCATGTTTTTCCATTAATTCTATCCATAGGTATCCACAACTACCTGAGATGGCTTAAGGATGATGACACATATGTGCTGATGTTATGACATAAACCTCTCCTTACTTACTGACACAAGTGCAGAAGGAATGGATTTAATATTCTGTTGACATATGTTTCATCACTTTCCTCCATCTCCTGTGGGGACAGTTGTGGACATACCTCGGTGGAGTTAACATCTGGTTTGTTTGTCTGTGCTTATATCATGGTGACTAACTATTACTAGTGAGTAGTGGCTAGAGTATTTTGGATTAAAAAGGTATAAAATGTAATTGCTAACATGTAAGTATGACATTTATTTATTTAATTGAATTTAGTATAGCTGCCCAGTTCAACAGCTTACAAGAATCCAATACTAGATAAAACCATTCAAAACATAAAATAAGAAAAGCTCAAAGCAGCCTGGACTAAAATAGTCAATAAAACGGCACAGCATTCCCCCCACTCTCACAAAACAAACAAAACAAAACCATATTAAGCCATTGCTTGGAACCAAAGCAAAGTCTTTAAGTCTTTTTGGAACCCCAGGAAAGAAGATGTCATTCATATCTCTGGAGGGATACTCTCCTGAGAGTGAGGGCAATGACAGAGAAAACATGTTTTTTAGGTCCCAAAAAGTAACTATAAGGGACACAGAGCAAACCCATTCTGCCCAAACATAACGGGTGGGCAGAATCAATGAGAGAAAGGTAATCTGTCAGGAATCAGTTCCAAGGCCCTGAATGGTTTTAAAGATAACAACAAGCACCTTGAATTGCACCCAGAAACCAACTGGCAACCAATGGAGCCAGTAAAGGAATGATAACACATGAGCACAGCAAGGAGTGCTCATTACTGTTTGCACTGCTACATTTTGAACCAGCTGTAACTTCCAGTTGATCTGCAAGGACAGCTCCATATAGCTCCTTTTCAATAGTCCAGTCATGAGGCAACCAAGACATCCAGCAGGACTCCCAAGTTGTTCACAAGTCTCAAATGGGAAACCTCATCCAAGACCAACAGTGGAAACACCTGGAATTAACCACTGAAGAAGGTGAACTACTGTGACATAGTGATCCCCATTCCCAAGCCCCACAAAAAGAAGAATGTCACAGTCAACAGTTTTGAAAGCTACTAAGAAATCAAGGAACACAGAAATAGATGCACTACCTTAAATCCAGCTCTGAGGCTGATCTTCAGTGATGCTAGCTACTGCTAGAAGTAGTAAGTAAGTGGTTTTAACTAGAAGCTGTCAGTAGCAATTAACATTATAACTGGCTTACTGTTAAGTATATTGCCTGCAGTTCTGAACAAAGGAAGCTAAGCCTAGTAATTACAATCTTTGACAATAATATNGCCTAGGGATATTTTAAATTGGATTTTAATCAACTTTTAAAATAAGAAAAGGCCTATTTAAATATATCTTTTAATTTATTTTAAATTTTGTATATTTGTATCAATTGCTCTGTTTTTTAACTGGCTGTAAGCCGCCCTGAGTCCACCAGGAGAAGGGCGGGATATAAATACAATAAACTGAAACTGAAACTGAAACTGACTAACTGAAGCCTTTTTGAGAAGACTGGGGGGGGGTAAGCGTACCGTTTGCATGATCATTTTGGTTCTGCAACACTTGTTGACAATGCCTCTACTAATATTGTGAGTGATAATTTATCTTATAAAATTTTGGAAGAGTCTGTAAAGTAGAACAACCCTTCATTTCTCTCTATATAAATGCTTAAATTTTGCCTTAGAAACAGAATTCAAGATGATCATGAAAAGATAAAACCTAGCAAAATAAATTTCCATAATGATAAATATAAATTTCCACATTTAGACTGGAAAAAAACCTAACGTGCACAAGATATATGGTATGGCAATAGTACCTGTAGAAAGGATTCAAGAATCAAATTCCTGCAGTGTCACCTAAATTCAAAACAAATGGGCTGAGTTATATGGGCCCACCCAGTTTTAAGGATTCTGGGGACCACAAAAGATGTTGGTTGGGCCACATGCAGACCAGAGATTGCACTTCTAATACTCTTAGTTTAAATCATCCTTGAAGTTTCCTCCAAACAATTATGCTATCCCACTTTGTAAGATTCATCTGTTTCACACATCTTTACTGTCTAATGACAGTTTCCACTAGAATCCAATTGCTATTCTTACAGATCAGTCTGTTGCTGTTAAACATTAACAGTAAAAAGGCGTTGTCTCCCACTGAAGAAATAATTGCTTGTTTATCTGAACAGTTGCAGATTTCATATCTTAAATTGACCCCAGACTACAGAATTCTGCTGATTTCCCTTTTTCAAACTGAACTATGCAAAATCAAGCATGTGTTTCTCAGCTAATGAAAACTGCTGGCTATTATATGTAACTAACATCTATCAGTATTCTCTTTGGTAGAAGCACTTATTAACGGTGGCTAAAAAAGTTATCACATTTCCATGCATTGCAGCTGAATTTAAAATGTATATATATAAAGAAACTGAAAGTAAGATTCACATTAAGATAATGAATGTATGGACTTCCATATGTTGATGAATTCCATTGCTCAGGCCTTTAACGAATAGGAGCTGCCATTCATTAGTCTGGAAACCACAGGATTCCCAATCTTGATTTATACTTATGATGTATTGGTCACAGCTTTTGATAGAATCACCTTTGTTGCAGTAATTGATCTGTTTGTAGTAAATCAAATATATTTTCTATAGTGCTCCATTTTGGATTATTATAACCTAGTAGCTCATGCACAAGATGGCAAGTTCTCCTTTGTAGAAACCGAATATGGAGGATGCTCAAATAAACACATATAGCAGCCTGGAATTCTTCTAACTGAGCCTATTAGCTAGAGAAGGTCATAGGTTCAATCTGTGTCGTTGCTAATTTTAAAAAATACAGATTTCAGTTGATATAAACTTTCTGGAGAGCTGCTGCTTATCAAAACAGGCAATATTATATCCACTTATGATGTACATAAGTAAGTAAGTAAAGGATTGGAAATGCTTTTGAAATCCTGTTACTCTTAATCTTCCACGGTGCAATATTAACTGTAAAAAGAGGTCTCCTGATTATTTGAACACTAATTGCTTGACTTGCTAAGTCTCATTTGTCTATCCTTTTCCCTAGTCCATTTTTTCTGTTAGGTTTTGTTTTACTCATATACAGGGGGGAAATGTGGCAAAACAATCCATGAATAAATGTGAGGGCTTCCCACAACACTCCATTTTCACTCCTAGCCAGTGGTGGGATTCAGCCAGTTCTCACCACTTCAGCAGAACCTGTAGCTAATTTTTTGTTGCCCAGGCCCAGAATGGACTTCCAGAAGTGGCATCCACACATAGAACCGGTTGTTCATATATTTGAATCTCACCACTGCTCCTAGCTCTTCACAAGGCTTTTTAAAACCAACCTGCTATCGTCTTCACTTCTGCAGAATTTAAAATGCTGAGCTAATCAATAGTCACTCTCTTCCCTTCAGCTAAACAATAGGACAATGTGTAGCATATATCTAGTGTTTTGCCCTGAGTTCACACCAGTCCAAGGGTCAGAAAATTTCCCATAGTAAAATAAATAGCTAATTCCACCCTACCCAAATGTTTTAAACATTTGGTTGCGGTGGTTGTTTTAAAAAGAATTAGAAGTACAGAAAAAAACCAAATCAAATAACCATTATCATCCAATCTTAATTTTAAAAAACCCATTAAACATTACCAGAATTAATCTTATTATTTATATCTCAAAAGAACAACATATATATCACAAATTAATCCGCTAAACCAAATAAATATTATCAATATATTATTATCCAATTCTATTTAAAAAATTACATATGCTCAGAAATAGCAATCCATTATTTTAACCACAATCAAATAAACCAGTTTTGCATTTTTTTTCCTTCTTTCTCCAAGCAATCTTTAAGTCCCCCAGTGTCCCACTTCTTTCTTATAAGCTCTTCATCTCTTCTCTTGACATTCTTGAAATTCCTCTTTTAAAATGGTCTTTTATAACTCCAGGTTAATCCCTTTTGTTCCAAGTCCCCATCACCCTTTTGATTTATTATTTGTTTCTCTTTTTAATTTTTAAGCATCAATCCATCATTTTTAATTCCATTTATAAATCCAATAATTCCATCTCTTTCTTGTGAGTTGCGAATCCACTTTAAAGTCCATTTCAGTTTTAGTCAGTGGGGTTTGTTCCTCTTAAATTATACCTTTTGATTCCATTGTAGAGTGAAATATTAAAGAATCTATAGGACCCAAACATCAAACATTTCCTTTAAAGTAGCCCCACCTTCAAAAACCTGTCATCAGCAAAAAATATAAACAAAATATTTTTTCTCTTGAGAGGAGATCCTTTTAATTAGCTTCAATGTCTTTTTTAAATTCAAATTCATCTGAACCTTTAATCCATTTAAAAACTTTCTAAAATCAACACTATAATCTCTCTTTTGTTGTATATTGTGAAAAAGAAAATTCTCACAAAATTGTAATCATGTAACTTTCTTTCTAAGCAGATTGAACAGAAACTCACCCATGGATACCAAACTTTGCTTTTCAATCATTAACAAACAATTAAAAAAAACTACAAAGTGATTAAAAAGATGAGGCTGGATTGAACTTTGAGTCCATAAGAGGCTACGTTAATGACTCAGAGCACAATGGAATCCTGTGGCTCCCTGCTGATTATTTCTATTGCCTAGTCATAAAAAAAAGTTGTCCAGTCATATGGGTAATCTCAAGATCTCTCCTTGTTCCAGAGAGTATTTTTGGCAGTCCTGGTCCAGCATCCAGGTGCCATAATATCTCCCATGACTCATAGAAAGTCAGTTCACCTTTCCTCACGGAAAGTGACTCCATAATGGTTATTGTTTTAAAACTTAGTGCTTGCTACAGGTATTAGAAAAACTTTCTGGGGGCAAATAAATTATTCTTTCTGCATTTGGATTTATCTTAAAAGTTGAGATCATTCTCTCCATTGGGAAAATGGTAATTCTACAATCTCTGCCGAGTTTCAGCCATGTAAAAGAGAAGCCAGTTTTACTCAAGTGTCAGATAAATTGGCACAGAGCCAGCAATAAGTCAGATCAGCTTTCCAAACCACCAAAACTGTGACAGTAAAGCTGGAACCGCTTTTGAACTGCTACTGAGTTCTTCAGTAAAGGTGTCTTGTGTTCATTTAGAAGGCTTTGAAACTGTGGACTATCTGAAGATACATTGTACAGAAAGGGATTGGTGCATGCTCAGTTAAAAACAGGGGGGGGGAGAACCGTGGAGATTTAATTAAAAGTTTCATTTAAAATTTAAATTTTATAATTTGCAACATTATGTAATTTATACATTATGCTCATATTAAATATATTTATAAATAATTTATAATTTTAAATTTTATATATTTATATAAATTATAATCTATACATTTTATATAATTTATAATTTTAAAAGATTAAAGTTTTAATAAAATAAAAGCTAAAGGAACCATAAAAAAATACTTGTCAGGTACATAAGGAAGTCCCAGTGTATTATTGCTGTATAGCAAGTGTGCGGTTTTATTGATAGGATGTAATTTAAACAGATACAAAAAGGGAAAAAAATCAGCAGTGGGATATAAACAAATTGCTTTCTAAGATCCAGTACATTATTTGTGTTTGCAAATTATGTAGATAAACTGAGTTTGATAGATTGCAATAGCCATATGTTTCAATCTTTTTTATATATACAATTGTTACTCCCCAAATTTCTGTTGACTGGTTGGCAGTTTATTTATCTGCAATATGTCTTTTTTTAACAGCATGTGTATAAAATATGTATCAATATACTGTTGCTCATCATTATGATGCTCTGGTTTAAAATTACTGAAGTGGGAAAAATAGATTCTTACAAAACATTAAAAATTGAGGGAACAAGCCTATTTCAGTCTTCTATACTGATTGGTAGGCACCCAATTAGGAAATGCTGGCTAATGAAATTTGGTAGAATTTAACTCCCTGCTAAATGTATATACAATTGATAGGCAATTTGGGGTCTTTGTGTGCTTTAGATTTCAAATCCCTAACTAATATGCCTAATGGCAAAGTCTAACAACTACATTCATACATCTGGATAGCCACAATTTATGTATCCTTAATCTATAATGGTGATTTACTTTTTGTTAATAATTTTGTTGCATCAGTTCTATCTTTAGTAAAAAAAAAATATCTGTAATGGTATATTAAAGAGTGTGATGAACTTTAATGTTTACTGCGACATTAATGAATGAAGAGCATTTCTCTCCAATATAGTGTACTCAAAACCAAGTGAATTAACTTACAATGGAAGTTGATTTCTTCCAGTTTTGACTTTCTGAATAGGATACAGTGGTACCCCAGAATTCAACTTTAATTATTCCAGGAGGAATAATGGCTTACCACATGACCCTTTGTTTTGGCCAGGAAGAATTTTCTGTCTATCCTTTTTCCTATGTCAGCAACCATCCCAGCATGGCCGTCTTCCTGTCTGCCCTTTGCGGTCGGCCCCCTCTTCCTTTTGCAGGGACCTTCCCAGCATGGCCAATATCCACCCTCTGTGGCCATCCCCCTCTTCCTTTTGCAATACACTAAATACCAAAGAAGCAATGAATACCAGGACAACATTTTCACATCAAAATGCATTGAGTACCAAATTTGACACGTTTTGAAATAGTCAAATACTGAGGTACCACTGTACTGGTACAGACCTAACTTTTTCCTGTTAGGCAGGCCAATGAATGGGTGCAGATATGGACAACATCAGAATTATGCCTTCTTCCTCCTCCTCCTTTCACTACTATGGAATGAAATTTGGAGCTTTTCAATGACATTTAGTTTATTTTAGATTACAATAAAGATACACATATTCCTTCAAGTTATGTTCAACTGCTGGCAACTTCATGGTTAGATCCATGTAGTTTTTGTGATGACAATACAAAAGTAATTTGCCATTGCCATCTTCTTGTCACCTTCTCTGTCTTTACTAAACCTGGAACTTACTGGAGGTCTCCTAACTCTGCTTAGTTCTCAGCCCTATGTAGACCAGACCAGGAAATCAACTACTTTTATTGAGACTGGCTATTATAACAGAGACAGTCTTCTTGGTGAAGTGGTATACATAAAAAGTGGTGTAAAGCATCAAGCTAGAAACCAGGAGACAGAGAGTTTGAATCTCACCTTAGACACAAAGCCAGCTGGGTGACCTTGGGCTAGTCACTTTCTCTCAGCCAAGAAAAAAGACAATGGCAAACTATTTCTGAAAAACCTTGCCAAGAAAACTGCAGGGACTTGTCACTATTCAACAGAAGAAAAAGAAAATACAATTTTCCCCCGAAAACAAGATCCAACTACAAAATAAGTCCTAGCATGATTTTTCAGGATGCTCGTAATATAAGCCCTACTCCAAAAATAAGCCCCAGTTAAGATTGTCAGCCAGATGGATGCATTTAGTACTGTACATTCATTGCAACATAGGAAGTGGTGAGTATGCGGGGACCGATGGTGTCCTGCAGCGGCCGCAGTCCGCTGGTCCCTTAGCCAGTGCACTGTGGGGCTGCACTACCCATGTTGCACAGCCTGCAGAGTGGAAGGCATGCAATTCGGCCCACTGGACATGCTGCACAGCCGTCCCCCACTCCATCCCACCATCTGTCTTTGTTTGCCCATGACGATGATGGGGCAGGTAGCCACGTGGTGTGTTTGGTGGGCTGGATCACGTGCCTCCTCCCTGCTTCTCTCCCTCTGCCTGCTGCTTGGAGGCCGGCCCAACGGTCGCAGCGCTCAGACTCACCTGCACTGCACGGGCTGCGCAGCTTATATATCCTTATATTTCCTCACTAAATGTTTATACCTTTAGTTTGGAGGCCTTGACCACTTCACAGGGTAGCCAGTAGAAATATCAGAAGCTTTGTGCAAAGATCAATGGCACATTGGAAGACACAATTGCTGGTCAAGGTGATAAACTGTAAGAGGTTAATATCAAGAGATATTTTTTTCAAGGAGACTCACTATCACTAATATTATTTGTCATTGCATTGATTCTTCTGTCAACAATACTGAGCAAGTCAGGGCATGGCTATCAGACATCAAAAACTTGCCAACCTATCCCACTGTCTTTACATTGATGATCTGAAGCTATAAGGGGGGGAAAACAACTGAAATAGAATTGTTGCTCAACAATGTACATATATGCAGCCAAGCTATTGCAACGGAGTTTGAACTGGATAAATGTGCCACCTAATACTCTGCAATATTCTTTAACAATAATTATGAATTCCCTAAAAACATTAAAGTTTATATGACATTGAAATCAAGATAGAGCTTAGTGATGAACGAGCCATAAATATAACAATTCTTACTGGGCCCACTGGCTTCCCTTGTGCAGCATAGAATCCTTGGCTTGGTGACGGACAAAGCTAATCATAGACAGTGGGTGCAATCAGAAAAAATGTGTACCGACTTTGCTTAGCACAAAACTTCCAAACTCAAAAAACATAAGGGTGCATGAGGAGAAGTTCCAAGGGCACAACAGCATTTCTAGTTGAGGCATTTCATATAGAGATGCAAACGTCTCTAGGGAGTTGAAAATGAATCAGAATATCACAATATGTTTTATGGTTGGCTGAGGCAATCTGCTCCAGCACATTGTTATCCTCAGGATTGAGTAAGCAATCAACCACCTGAGACTGATTCAGCCAGTAATCCCCTGCAGCAGAGGCAGAGGGCTCCATTGACTCCAATTCCAAAGACCATCCACCCCAAGGATGTGTCATGTGCTCAAAAGAGTGAAGCAGAGTTACTTTACTTCAGGGGTCCATGGTCTGTGGACCGGTACCAGGCTGTGGCATGCCAGCAATCGGGCCACACAAACAAATAGTCCCCTCCATGGGATGCAGGCAGCACACAAAACCATGCCCCCTCCGGTCCACAGAAAAACTTCTCTCCTTATAACCGGTCCTGGTGCCCAAAAGGTTGTCGACCTCTGCTCTACTTAGCTCTTGAGAAACATGCTCACCCTTACTGAAGGTCCCCTAGGCTAGCCTATACTAGAATAGCTGCCAGGAACTGTCTTCTTCTTTGGGAACAGCTACACCAACAATCTTGGTTCCGTGTTCCTGTATTTCTGGTTCTTAGTTGCCTCTTGAAATTTGGCTCTTTGAACCTGGACTGACTTGGTCAGATTACTCTGGACTTTTGTGGAGTAAACTTGTTTTGGCTTTGGATTAAACTCAGGCAAGACATTCTGATTCTGTAAATATTGCTGAAGCATGTGTGGTTTATACCCATCCTAGAATGTTGGCACTCTCCCTGTCTTGTGTGTAATTGCTTTCTACTCACTAATGACTTACTTGCAAATTGATTCTCCATGTGCATATTCAGCCTAAACAAAATAGTATTTCATTAAACTTACATCTATAAAATAAAATAATTCATCCTTTTCAATTATCAATTAATTTTATTAATTTCATTCATTAATTCTTCTATTATGATTTAACTTTGGCCATTTATCTGACAACATGCTTCATTAACCAGAACACTAATGTTTTGTTTGGTTGGGGTTACATGACAATATAACCTCCTTGAACCTAATCATATGGCAGGGTTTATCTCTTCAGAAAAGGTAACTATGCCTGAAAAAATCCAGTTCTGCCAAGAAATAAAATTGTTGGCAATTTTCTTCAGAAGAAAAGCCAGTCATGTTTTGCCTTCAATTTGCCTGTTACCTTTTTATATCAGGCTACAACTCTGGCAAATTTAGCTCACTTACAAATTAATGGAAGGAAGTTAACATTGATTAAATAAATGCATTCTGTCGTGCAGAAGCAAGCAATTGCCATCTGGTGTTTTCCAATTATAATTAATAGGAAAACAAGGCCATTTGGCATCTTTGGTAAAATCTAAGCCACTCTAACCCATTACCTAGAGCTGTTCTGAGTGGAACATGACTTGCTTGGGGCAGAAACCAGGACCAACCCCTTTGGGGTGTGTTGGGGGGAAAGTAACTGTCAACACTGCAAATACTGTATATTCTTGCTTTGACAATATGCATATTGTCAAAGCAAGAATATACAGTATTTGCAGCATTGACAGTAACTTTGCTATGTCAGAGCTCTCCCTCCATTCCTTTGCAATGCCAGATGAGGAAGAGTCCTGGAGAGACAGCACTGTGAAAATAGAGGAACATCTCTAGCCTGACCCCAAGCAGTAGCCAGCCTAATTTTGCCTCAGGAAGTCCAACACCCTCACCTCTCTAGGTTTGTTGAGATTTCCAGATAGACATTTTTCAGCTATTCTTTTACAATGACTAAATCCACAGGGTATAAATTGGCTCTGTCTGCTTACTTGTTCTTCTTGTCCTGGGCAGGCTGAGAGAAACCACCAAAAGGGCATTTAAAGGCCATGGATGGCAGGCAAGTGGAAGACGCCTGTTTCCCCTGGAGCATTTCTTACACGTCTCCTTGCTGTTAAGTAATGACAGACTGGACAAAGAACCTGCCCAGTAAATTTACTAGTAAAGTAGGATGTGAAGTGCTTGGTCAATTTTGTCCTACCTCCAGTTGCCACTGTCCATATGGGTCCTTCTTGAGAGAAACATGTGACTCCCAGGTTGTGACTGAGATCTGTGGTGCAGTGTGTTGTGTCACTCTATCAAAATATCTTTGCCCTCACAGTATATCTTAATGGCTGGTTGATTACACTGAGAAAAGGGCAGTTAAGCTCTTGTAATGTAAGTAATTCATCTGACACTGTTTCTGCATACTGAATAACAAACTGACTGAATAAAATAAGAAAAGAATTGTCTTAACTCCCAGATGTGAAAATACCCAGTGAGTTGCCATTCTCTCCAAGAAGAAGCAATAGTTATTTTCTTTTTAAAGAAACAACCCCATTTATTTTATGGTAAAAAATTACATTTACCATGTTCCCTGGAGGGCTACACTGTCTCTAAGATCAGTTATCTAACCCTGCAACCCATGTCAACCAATTTTCATTAACATAGCAAGATACATACAAGCAGTTGTACATCACTCTCACACAGATAGCATTTGACCACTTGGCTGCGTCTCCATGGCAATAGATTGGAGTATACCATGCAATCTTGTCTGAAAATGCCTATAACTATCAAATTTATGTCAGAAGGCAATCATCATTGTCATGATCTTTGCTAAGGATAGGAAATAAGTCTCCCAAATATAAAGATGAAGGCTTATCACATGCAACTAAAAATTCAAAGCAGTTGAAGGCTGAACGTAGAGTACTATTTAGTAGAATAAAGCAGTTGTCACAAATGGCTACTGCTATGAGGCTAGGGGGCAAAGCAGTGCTCAGGATGGCACAGGTCTGCCTCAGAGCTTTCCATGATTTCTGTAATGGGTTCCCAGGAGGGAGGGGGTGTATTCCAGAGGAGTAAGGCACAACTCAGTTCAAAAAGTTTGTGTGAGAGGAAGAGGGTGAAGACAGTCCCTCCTTAATAGTGTATATGTTCATGTACTGTACACAGTAATCTGCTTTATTTTGTTAAGATTCTGTTTATCAAACTAAATAGATTCTGTCCATAGGTGTAGATTTATAAAGACATCTACTTGGAAGAATAATTGCATATCTCTCTTGGTTTTTGGAGCCTGTATCATTGCATCGTCATCTAAAGGTTTAGTGGATCTCTACAGAAAGAAGCCATTTCTAACATAGCTTGTTTGTATAAACAGAGGCATAGAATCAAAATCACATGAAGTATTAGTGCTACTTTATAAATCCTTAGTAATACTGCATCCAATTTTGGTCATCACATTACAAAAAAGATGCTGAAACTTTAGAAAAAGTGCAGAGAAGAGCAACGAAGACGATTAAAGGCCTGGAGATTAAAACATATGAAGAACGGTTGCCAGAATTGGTATGGCTAGTCTAGAGAAAAGAAGAACTAGGGGTGACATGATAGTAGTATTCCAGTATTTGAGGGGCTGCCACAGAAGAAGATGGGGTCAGCTTATTTTCTAAATCACCAGAAGGCAAGAAACAACAGATGGAAACTAATCAAGGAGAGAAGTAATTTGGAATTAAGGAGAAACTTCCTAACAGTGAGGAGAACAATTAACCAGTGGAACAGCTTGCCTTCAGAAGTTGTGTGTGCTTCATCACTGGAGGTTTTTAAGAAGAGACTGGGCAGCCACTTGTTTAAGATGGTATAGGGCCTCCTGCTTGAGCAGGGGGTTGGACTAGAAGGCCTCCCCTTCCAGCTCTATTCTGATTCTGATAACCAGTGATTGATGGAAATCTAGGGATATTAAAAATGTACCTGCTTCTAATTATTATACATTTATCTACAGGAGCTTTGTCATTAAAAGAAAGATAATGACTTATTTAGTGCTACTTGTTGTACATTCTCTTTTTCCCTTCCCACAAACTTCATAGACTACCAGGGGAACCTTTGAAGTAAGAAAGTAAATGTCTTAATCAGCTTTGGAATTCATCAGAGCTGATCTAAAAATGAATAGAATAGAATAGAATAGAATAGAATAGAATAGAATAGAATAGAATAGAATAGAATAGAATAGAATGACAGAGTTGAAAGGGACCTTGGAGGTCTTCTAGTCCAACCATGTCATGATGTAAAACATGACGCAAAAACTCGCATACACTAACCAATATGTAAGTTAAGGAGCAACTAGAAGAATAGTGTTCCAGGCCAATGTTCTGTACTGTTACATGTATCCATTTTCAAACAGACTGATTGATAGTATTTCATCATGTCATGTGCCGAAATATTATTACGAGGCCTTTCCTGTCATCAAACCAGTTAATAGGTGTTGGAGCTCGCTTATAGAAGAAATAAAAATATACTCTATATTTTGTAGCTTCTGACTGTTTATTATTAATAAAGAACAGCTGGATTTTTAAGCTGACAGTAGGGTCTGACTAATATGAACAAAATGTACTTTCATTTTTACCATTTATCTTCCAAAACCTTTGGGGGAAAAGGGAGAAAAGTTCAAATATTTCAAGAATTTATTTGTAGCAGTGCCAGGTGTCAGCCTTGTTCTAGACTTTCCTTGGATATATGCCAGAGACAGGCTGTCAAGTCTTGAAACTGACTGAAAATATCCGCTGTATGTTTGGAAAGGTATAAAAGCTGCTCACATAGACTCGTACAAATCCAAAATGGACTTCAAGTGAAGTCTTGGGACTAGAATATATATTTCCAAAATATATATTTGAAATTGCATTTGATATATAATTTAACATATTAAATCTGACATGTCTTCAGGAGGAAGATATTTTAGGTTGCATGGTAATGGTTCAGTGCATTCACCTCTATAAAGCAATGTGCTCACCTTTGAAGACGTACTCCTTGTCAAACTAGGCTGCTGAATGAATTCAGTAGATAAAACATTAACATTATAGTGCTTTAGACTGAAAAGTTCTCAAGACATCAACTCAGGATGCAAGGTGCAGCAAACTTGTTCAAGTTTCTGCCCAGTGTTCTGATGGGACATTGTTTGGGGTGAAAGATAGAATATAAATACATAAAAATACTTTGGATATTTTTTCTGATTTAATGGTAAATTGTTTAACCACCAATGTAAGAAGTTAGTATCATTTGGTGCACTCATTCTAGAAAAGCTTCAGCAGTGATACTTACATTGTGCCTCTATGATTGTCAGCAAATTGTTGCTGATTAATCAGAACAAGACAGCTTTTTTATGTCACATGAAATCATAATTAAAATGTTAATGGATCTCAACACAGATCCAAGTGCTGAGTCAACATGCAGTGAGAGATTAAAGTATATGCAGATATGAGCAAATTCAAATCTTCCCTTGTCTCTGAATTTATCTCTAAATGTATTGATCTGATAAAGGGAAGGGAGGAAAGGAAACTGCCTTTTGTCTTGAAATTCCTTGCTATCATACTCTAGAAACAATAGCTCAAGATGACTACATGTCCCTGAAATTACTGTTCTACCTTTGGGAAAGATTCTGGCAAGTGAAAAAAGAGAATGCCCAAGTTTACGCTTGAGAACTAGCTCAGTATTATATCTTCTTCCTAGCGTTATTCCCGTACTGTGGCAGGATCCACAGTATTATGTGCTGGCCCAGAGATAACTGGCAATAAAATAGGTTAGATTCTATGAGCAGAAATAAATGTGTACATTATAGTATAGTTTATTTATATTGATATGAGTTACTTATATTTTATAACACATGCAGTTAATGGAGAAACTTAGTATAAGTGACTCACAAAGGAAAAGGGTTCCATTTGGATTAAAGTAAGATAAAACCATTCTCAAGTTATTCCTAGTGACTTCAGGGAAGCCACTACGCATTCTTCTTAACAACATGGTGGAAGTACTTTTCACTGACTTCTAGGTGTTTTTTATTTATTTATTTATTTATTTACTTTCTTAAACCAGCCTTGCATACCTCGGTAGGTTCCTATCCAAATTCTCATCAGGTCTGATCTTATTTAACATTCAACCCAGATAAGGTCATCCAGCTGATAAGGTACATGCCAAATAAAGAGGAATAATGTTGGATGATTTGGTATGAGACAGGAATACAGGTAGTCCTCGACTTACAACAGTTTGTTTAGTGACTATTCGAAGTTACAATGGCACTGAAAAAAGTGACTTATGACCCATTTCACACTTATGACTGTTGCAGCATCTCCATGGTCACATGATCAAAATTCAGGCGCTTGGCAACTGGCATGTACTTATGACGGTTGCAGTGTCTCGGGCTCACGTCATCCCCTTTTGTGACCTTCTGACAAATAAAGTAAATGGAGAAGTCAGATTCACTTAACAACCATGTTACCAACTTAAAACAACCAAAGTGATTCATTTAACAACTGTGGTCAGCAAGGTTGTAAAATGGGCAAATCTCACTTAACAACTGCCTCGCTTAGCAACAGAAATTTGGGGCTCAATTATGGTCATATGCTGAGGACTATCTGTATATAGCGGCCTGGGCAAAAGAACACAGGAAAGTGCTCTTAAATACAAATTAAAACATCCAGCCCATTCCTGGCAAAGATTTGTCAGGCTTGCCCAGCCTCTATTTGCCCTTGAAGTTGTAAAAAAAAAAAAGACTTGCTAAACATCCTCTCCAACAGATATTGCCTCTGTCCTGACAACAGCTGTAATGGGCTATTTCATCACTCATGTAAGACATGAAGCAACAGAATGCTTGCCTCAAAAAGACATTATTGTAACCATTGATATGTGGTCTATCTCTGGGGACCTGGCTTTTAGCCTAGGACTAAGTTATTTGTTTTAAATGTCTTTAACATGACTTTTATCATTTATCATTTTGTTTTAATGTACGTTGTAATGTAATACATACATATTAATGTCACTCCCCTTAAGCTATTCCAGGAGGACAATGTAAAAGTTAAATATCTAAGTAAAATATTTAAAATATTCATGTGGATTTGAAGTTATCCTCTGTCTATGATTTCAGAGAGGAGATGTCAGAGATTCCATCTGAATTATTTCACAGGGAAAAAATTTACAGTACTATTGATCTATGAAAACAATGTAAATGTGTAGCACAGAAGATTTCCCCCTTTAAAAAAATGATTATCATGGGAAGATGGGATGAAGCGGAAGAACTGAATTAAAAAATGAAGCCCTCTTGGTTCAATCCAAAGCCTTTGTATTTTTCTTCCTGTAGTAGCCACCCCCCCTTACGAGGACAAAGGGTAATATTTTCTTCAGCCATCACTATTCAGAGACATGTTGCTGTTGAATCTGGTGGCGCAATTGTACCAGTGTATTTAATGTCATGTTGCTAGAACATCTTTAATTTTGAATGAAAACATTTCTCCATTCTGTGGAGATTTCTTGACTATACTCATATTGTCTTAAGTTCCTAAAATGAAACGATAGCTGGCATCAAGTTAGTATTGTGATATATGGAGGCATCTTTATGTATAGAACCATTTAAATTGTTCTTGCATATGTTCCATAAATGACATTTGTTATCATGGAAGTAGGCTTGCTATGATTCACAAAAGCTCACTGTGGTCCACATTGATTGGCAACAAAATTTCACAAATAATGTTATATCCCTACCTGATACTGAGGATTGAATCTGGGATCTCTTGCATACAAACCAGACACTCTTATCATGAACTATACCAAGCCTTGCAGAATTTGTTTTTTGGGGGGGAGGTTGATTTTAATTTATGAGGAATGCTTTATTGATCTGATGTATTTATGAGAAATAATAATAATAATAATAATAATAATAATAATAATAATAATAATAATAATAATAATAATAATAATAATAATAATAATAAAGTTGGAAGGGACCTTGGAGGTCATCTAGTTCAATCCCCTGCTCAGGCAGGAAACCCTATACTATTTCGGACAAATGGCTGTCCAATAGCTTTATTGATCTCATTTGTTATGGGTTGGTAAAATTCCATGGAATTTGGCATTACTAGCAATTTTACCAATGCCCCAAATGTATATATGTTTGTTTTGGTCATGTCATAAAGCAGATGGGATTTCTGTGAAATATAAGAATGACAAGAATGCAGCTACTGAAGTCCTTCCTAAAGTTCATTTCATCAGAAGAAACATTGCTTTAGTTAGCATAAAAGTAGACAGGCAGGGCAGAAATCAAATAAATAAATTAGTAAGTAAAACAACAACAAAAGGAATAAAGCAACTGAAAATACTTAGTGTGATTATTTTACAGAAGGACTATTTGGAATGATAGCAAGCCTTTTGTTTTTATTAAACTGCTTGGAGATGAAATGAAATTATTTCACAATGAAGAATAATTTTCTTAGAACGCATAACATTTAGGATTACATCTCTGGGTTTAAAAGAAAAGATTCTAAGAAAAGAATTGTTTCTCTCCAGAATGCCTTCCTGCATAGGGAAGAGATATGGCTATGAAAGAGGTCAAATATTTCAAACTTTGCTGTCAAATTGCTGCTGGGAAGCCTCTATGGGAAGCAATGAAGGGTCAGAAAGAAAACTATGGCATTTAAATCATGAATGTCAACAAATAATGCCCATCTCGAAGCTGAGGCAAACGCAAGGGCCATCTACTGTATTTCACAACATTAGGTTTTATGTCTGTCCTCCAAGTAAGAATGTTGAAATACAACGTAAACTTCTATTTAATGGGTCCTCTAGGATAACATACTTTGTTGCTATTTTAAGTGCTTGTTTTCTTTTGTGCTCATTATTGTCTTCACATTTCATAGAGTTGTACTGAGGGACTTGGCAAGAAGGGAAGACAAAATACAACTACCTTAGAACAGAATGACAGAAGTTGGACTAGAAGACCTCCAAGTTCCCTTCCAACTCTATTATTATTATTATTATTATTATTATTATTATTATTATTATTGTTGTTGTTGTTGTTGTTGTTGTTACTACTACTACTACTACTACTACTACTACTACTAATGTGCATTTGGGCATAAGCACAGAAATAACTAATACTGCAGTCCTATGCAGAATTCATTTTAAGTGTTCCAGGGAATTCAGGTTGATTCAATTCTCAGTATACATATATAGGGATTGCGCTACTATAGAGCCTAAGGGTTCATAAGCAAATTAATGAAATATATAAAATATACGAACTGGACAAAAACATTGGTCCTTTCTTTGTTTAATCATTTTTTAATCTGTTCTTTAGTCAGAAAGGCTTAATTAAACCAGCATCTGAAGTTCTTACCCATAGGATTACAATCAATTAGCTGAGTTCTTATAACATTAAGTCATAATTACCATTGGTTTAATGAATAAAGAACAATTGGTTGGCTTCATACATTGCACTAAGCCAAAATTGGGAAATTATTGTATTTATTTATTTACTTTCATCATTGATTGCATTTACTTTCATCAATGAAAGCTCAAAATCAGAAATAAAACCCAAAGTATCAAAATAAATATATCATTCTGAACAGAAATTTATACAGCTTTTCTACAATTGCCTCATTGCAATGTCTGAAACAGGCTTTACAAGGTATGTCATACAACGAGAAAGGATTTTTTTTGAGAGAAGAGAGGGAACAAATGACAAAAGTTACATGAAAGGAATTCATTAAAAGTTTAAACCTGGAAAATGTCAACCTGCCATCACCTTTCCACCAACCCGGGGTTAAGAAGATGGCTGTGGATTTTCTTCATAAAGGAACAGTTATTTTTTCATTGAAACAGCTAAATGAGAACTCTCCTCTATTCAAAGGACTGTCCTGTGAAAGTCCTGTGAAACAAGTCACCAACAGAACATACTTGAGCCGATGCCCTTTAAGTTGCCCTTTAAGTTGTTCTGAAACAACTGATTACCCACACCAGTCCCTGATCACTGTTTCACTATCCAGCTTTGTATCAACTTATCTTTTTAAAATGTAGAAATGGAGAGAGAGTTGCATCATTTCCGCTCTGATGATTTGTAGCCAAGAGGCCCTTGAGAGCTGTAGAGCAATCTGATTGTTCTGAGCAAGTTACTGATACAAACCTTTATGATCCATCAGAAGGCTAAACCACTCTGCCCCATTGTGCCCCACTTAAATACTATTGAACAAATAGGGAATAGGCTGTAAGTGCTCTTTCCCCAGCCTCTACAGAGTAAATAATTGTATGAGATGGATCTTATAGCTTTTAAAGACCTCTGTTCATAAAAACATTTTCTGTAGCATACGTTTATTTCAAGTACTGCAATGTATATATCTGTTGTCACCCATGCTCCGTTAGAAGATTAGGAGATATTACAAATTGTTACTATTCATGGGCCACATGGCCCAAGGACACCAAACCACATCCCTAGAGTCACATCAAAGCCAGGCAGATTTTAATTTCCAACTTATTCTAACCAAACATCTGGTACAAGATTTTAGAAAGAAAAAGCTTCTGCAATGTGGAAAGTGATGGTACATGGTGCTTTGACACAGAGTCTTTGTAAAGTTCTTCTAGGTCTAGGAGAAATATTATTAACATTGATTTGTAACATCCTTTTCTTTGTGGCATGCCAGTCAGTTACATGGAGCAGTGAATGGCATACACTGAGCTGGATTGTGTTGACCTTCCTGGCACTGGTAAGTACACATCCCAGTGAATTCAAAACTAAAATGATTCATTGCACTAAATGTTACGGAGCTCAAAAGAAAAAGAGTTAACTCTATTGACTCCATTGGAACTATTTGAATATCACAGATATGAATAAAGTCTAAGCAGTCTTAATAACAACATCTCTGTCATTGAGTTAAACACATGCCTACTATATAATGACAATTTTAAAATTTTAACATGCTTACTCACCCATCTCCCATAGTTTCTTGTGATGAGAGATAGTGATTTGAAAATGGTTGTTGTTGTGTTTTCGGTTCGCAAGCAATTGACGAAGACGCATGGTGTAAACAATAGCTCTTTATTCTCCTTCTCCAACTCCAAGCAAAGAGCAAAAGGCTCGCAGGCCTTTTATAGGGTGAGGAACCCAGATAGTGCTAACCAATAGGAAGGCAGCATTTTCGCGCCTTGCGCATGTGCACAAGGCTGGCACCGCTCAGTCTGGTCCTGGGCAGCTTTTACAATGCCCGGGACCATTTACAACCTTTCTGGGCCTGCTGAGTTTCCTCAACAGGCCCAGGACACAACACCCCTCCCCCCTAGATAGAACACACACACACAATTCCAATTTCTTTACAATAATACTAAAATAAAAGGAAATAATATTCTACTCCATACAACACCCTTCTATAACTAATAGGGCTGGCTAACCAACCACTCTCTAATGTGGCTTCGCGTGTCTATCTATTTTCCCAACGTAGGTTCACCTCCATGACCTAGACTTGTAAGGTCCCTTGTGTTGACAGGAACCTCACATAATTGCCTAGATGCTTAGGAGGGGCCTTAGCCCATTGCGACCTACGTAAGGTTAGGGAGGGGGCCTGGCTTGTCAGCTCACCTGCTCGGCTAGGCAGACCAGGACTTGTACTTAAGGGCGCCTGGCCTACTGGCCCGTCTGATGGGCTCACTAGACCAGGACTTTTATGCACACATTTTTTTTGCAGGTGACCCCTGGTGAGGCGTACTGGCGAATTTGCCAGAGCTCTTTCCAGGCTCCTGTAGAGCAGCTGGAATTCCCCAACCTTCTGAATTGGCTGAGGATTCCCCAACTACCCTGGATGGCTCCAGGGAACTAAATCCCTCGAGCCCGCGACCAGTCTCGGATGTGACCTGCATTGCAGGAGTGCCCCAATCATTCCAGTCCCCAGTGGCTGAAGTGCCAGAGTCAGGAGCTGCCTCTACGGCAAACTCCCCCTCAGGTGAATTCCTGTTTGGAGCTCTTGCGGATATGCAAGACTCCCAATTCGACGCAATAGCTGAACCGTGAGGATGTCCATGCTCCACCCCTGAGCAATGGGGCAGGGTCTCAGGATGTTGACCTGAAGTACGATCTTGGGGCAGGGTCTCAGGATGTTGACCTGAAGTGCGATCTGGCTCCTGGGCCCCCTCCCCTTCGAGAGCGGAGGCAGGGGCGGAAGTATCATGGGACAACTGCCAGCGCAGTTGATCGATGTGACACCTCAGGACGCGACCATCTCCCAGGGTCACTTCGTATGATATAGGTCCAGAGATCTTACAGATGACAGCAGGGACCCAGAGATGTCCAGGACCATAGTTTCTAGCCCAGACCAGATCGCCCACCTGAAGTCTCCTAAGTGCCCGCGGCTGTGACACCTGTGAAGCCACCCGGTCAGGGTGCAGTCTATCTAACTTAGTAATTAGGCGGCGACCCCAGCGCAGTTCAGCTGGGCTCTTCCTGGTGGCAGTGCATGGTGTAGTGCGATGTGCAAGAAGGAAATCTGCTAACCTGTGATGCCAGCTGGCGTATGTTAGTCTTTTGAGTGCGTCTTTGGTGATGCGCACCATTCTCTCCGCTTGCCCGTTGGTGGAAGGGTGAAAGGGAGCAGACATTGCATGCCGGATCAGGTTGGCCTGAAGAAAAGCCTAGAACTCAGAAGATGTAAATTGAGGACCATTGTCAGATACAAGCACATCTGGAAGGCCATGGTGTGCAAAAATTCCTCTCAACACCTGGATGGTCCTGGCAGTAGTAGTGGAGGAGACAGGTACAACCTCTAGCCACTTGGAGTGGCTATCCACAAGGATAAGGAAGAATTGCCCCTGAAAGGGCCCAGCATAATCTAAATGTACCTGTGACCAAGGGGTGTGCGTCTCCTCCCACCTGTGTACTGGGGCCTGAGGCATTTCAGGCCGTGATTGTTGGCACACTTGGCACCCGTGCACCTGAGCTTCAATAGCTTTGTCAAGCCCAGGCCACCAAAGATGGCTACGCGCAAGCGCTTTCATGCACACAATTCCGGGATGACCCTCATGCAGTGAGGACAAGATCCTAGACCTCAGTGAGGCAGGAATAACTACTCTACTCCCCCATAGTAGGCACCTATTAAAGGTAGACAGTGCGTTTCTCCTTTGCCAGAAACTTTGAAATGTCGCATCTGTCAGGCCATCCTGACAATACCCAAGTCAGCACGCATGCAAGCGTGTGATCAGTGGCGGTCTCTGCAGCCACGTCCCTAGCATTGAGGGGAGATTCAGGCAACTCTTGAATAGAAAGAATATTAATGGCAGGAGCAGGGTCTGGCTCTACCTGTTTCAGAGGTAGTCTGCTTAGGCCATCTGCATGGC